>NC_056626.2:25104526-25404804 GCF_002870075.4 Lactuca sativa
AATGGTAGGGGATTTGATTCCCCACATCTATCAGAATGGGGATGAGAATGAGGTTTGGGACTTGGGGACAGGGACATGGATGGTCTACCCCTCTCCATCCCCGTCCTTTTCCATCCATATTTTTATAGTACATTATTGTATGCGTTATAGTGCGATAGGATTTGTCTTGTTGGTCTCATGTTTATTTTAGTAATTTTAATATGTACTAAATGGATTAATGATGCGTCTCTCTCTCTCTCTCTCTCTCTCTCTCTCTCTCTATATATATATATATATATATATATATATATATATATATATATATATATATATATTAGTTTTTAATTTTAAAACCTAACAAAACTTAAATAGCTAAAACGCACTTAGGCAGCGTACCTAGTCAAATTACATAATAGTAAAGTAAGTCGGGTGTCGAACACATGGAACATAAGTCTAACTAGAAAATAACTACTATTAATTAAATTAAAGAAAACAACGTAAAGTGGAGGCTTTTACTGATTTTGCAAGAACAACTTAAATCAAACAACTAGCAATTAAACAACTTTTAAGACTAAGAATGTAAATAGAAAATGATTTTAAATCAATAATAAAGAGTACTTTCGTTCAGTTTTGAATCCCCCTTTTTCTATGGTTGATTTCTAATAGAATAGAATATATTGGTTACCAAATTATTAAGTAACTAGTTGTTTAGAATCCTAGTTTCTACCAATTCATGAACTATCATGCAATGATCAAACACAAGTTGGACAAAAAAAATGATATAAAGATAAATTAGACTATAGATGATAGATCTATGAGTTACCTATCTAAGATCAAGACAAGTAATTCAAGCACAAATTATGGATTAATTATGCTCTTTAACACAATCAAAGTAGCTAACTTATTTTACCTAACTCTAGGATTTGTTCAATCACTAGATCTAGCAATATAATGTTCATAAACAACTAGATAACAAAGTTATGCAAATAGAATGATCATCTACTACACAAAACTTGTAGAGTAAGCAATTTAACCTAGAACTTCAATATGCGAGCAATATGATCTCCCAAACACTTGTTAAACCAACATAAAATGTCCATAAATTCGAAATCAACATATAGTTAAACGGTTCATCAACACCAAATGAAAGTATAGGGTCTTAGCCATTGGTTAAAGCAAAAATAGACATATAATCAAATTTAACGAGATTAGCCATAGTAAACTAGCAAACTGGGTGATCTAATGATATTCTTTCTCTAAAAATCTTTAAAGCTTGATCTCCAATTGAATTTAGACCTTCCAAGGACTCTTCAGAAGGTTTTTTTCGCAGTCGATCGCAGCTCTCTCTGCCATAAGTTCCTCAATTTCGACCTAATGATTGGTTTATATAGTTTCCTAAAATTGGTTGCCACATCGTGACAATATGAGTGTCACGACGTGATAAACATAGTAATCCTGTATGCGCCAAGGAATCTGTACATGTACGTAGAAAATTCTTTTGTTGACACGTGTTCACGTCATGACCAAGAGATGGTCATGTCGTGAGAAAGGTTCATGCATAAATTGAGAAGTTTCCAAATGCTACGTCGTGGGAAGTAATTTTCCATGTCATGGGAACTTTAATATGCTCAATCTCTTCTATCTTATTCTCCTAATTCAAAGCTCCAATCCTCCAAGTGTCCAACTTTCTTTAATTTCGTTCCTTTTTCCTTGAGAATGTCCTTTTTGGTTGCAAGATAGAATTTAACATTATAAGTACCAAATACATTTGCATGTTACCAAATTAAAGCTCAAATATATTAAAATAATGCATAAATTTATGTATAAATATGACAATATCAATTAATGAAATATAATGTCAAAGTACTTATAATTTGAAATATGCAATGAATTGATCCTTTAGAACAATAAAAAGTGTGTTTACATAATATATGAGACATGTGACTATGAATAATGTTTTCGGATATTAAATTTGAATGTGATGGATTGACGTATAATTTGGATTTTTCCTTAAGTTTTGTTGAAACTTACATTCATAAATATACTAGCAATTTATTGGGTATTGTAGGTATTATTTTATAATTTGAATGTGATGGATTGACGTATAAATTTGAATGTGATGGATTGACGTACTATTTTAGGTACTAGCAATTTATTGGATATTAAATTTGAATGTGATGGATTGAAGTATAATTTGGATTTTTCCTGAAGTTTTGTTGAAACTTACATTCATAAATATACTAGCAATTTATTGGGTATTGTAGGTACTATTTTAGTATTATAATTTTAGGTCAAATTTTAGTTTTTGTTACAAATTTGTTCTGCATTCTCAATTTTGTTATGAATATCGTCAATTGTTTTATAAGTATGCTCAAAAATTAGTTTTATTATACTTTTTTTACAACTTTTTAAAAGTTTTTTTTACAAAATTTTTAAAGCTTTCAACATTTTTCAAACTATTTACAATAATTTTTACAATTTTGTTAATACGTTTTTTTAATAATTTTTAGAAACACTTTCATTTTGAAGAAAAATATTGTAATAAGTTGTATCAACATATAAAAAAGTTGTAAAAGAACTTTACAAACTCATATTGTCATATTTATACATATTTTTAGGCAATATTTTAATACATTTTAAGCTATAGTTTGGTTAAAAGCAAAAATATATGATACTTATTGAGTTAAATTACATTTTACAGCTAAAAAGGGCACTCCTGAAGAAAAATGATTGGAAATGAAAAAAGCAGGAACCTAAAAGGGCTAGAGCTGAAGCTGGGAGCTTAAAAGGAAAAAAATCATGCAAATATACTTCCCACGAGGTTGCTTCAGAGTACCACGGCGTGACTAATGGAAAGATCTCGATTATATGTGCGAATTAGAAGCTCACGACATAAGAAATTATGATTCATGACGTGAGAATGAATGTTCCAGAAGATTTTTACACGAAGAAATAGTTTCCTTATTGAATATGGATTTCTACTGATCTCACGATGTGAACACTATAATCTCATGACTTGAGGAGCGTTATAAAGAAACTATATATACATATATATATATATATATATATATATATATATATATATATATATATATATATATATATATCCTTTGATAGATCGACAAGAAAAAAGATTGGAAGACATATTATGAGGGTTTCATTCGATTTTCGGGAAAGAATGCTGCAAAAAATAACCCTTGGGAAGAGAAGAAGATTGAAGTCTAAGAGTTTTGAAGATTGTTGAAAGCATTCACACATCACGTTTAATTTGCATTAGATTAATCATGTCTATTTAACTTTTTTTTGTGTTTATGTGTTTATTTTTTGCTATGAGTAGCTAAATGATTAGACTTTTGTTTAGTGTAGATGAACCCTAATACTATGTGTTAGTTTCTTGTTTTTCATGGATTTTATAAAGTTGGTTTAAGCTTTTGTTTGATTTATCTTTACCTAGCTTGTTAAAGTTCTACTCTGTATTGTTTTGATTCAAGTTAAGTGTAGTTGAATGACCATTGTGATTACATGAACTTAATTACCTAGTAGTTTATGATCATTAAATTGCTAGAGCTAGGATTTGCCAAATCTTAGATTTAGTAATAAAGGTAATAACTTTGTCTGTGCTGAGAACGTTATTTGATCATAATTGTGTTTGGTTATTTGTCTTAATCATAGATGATAATCTTATACATTTCTCAGATAGCCCCGATTATCTTTAGTAATCAATTATATGTTTACTTGTGTATGGCCATTGCATAGTATTTCATGAATTAGTGAAAATATTAGGAGATCGGATCAAGACTTTTCATAACTTTTATATTGGTAACCAACTAAATTGATCCTTGTTTTGAAACTAACCATAGGAAAAGGGAAATTCAAAGCTAAATGAAAATGTCTTCATTCTCTTGAACACAATCATCTTTAATTAGTTGGTTGCTTAGTTAATTGAGTAGTTAAGTTATTCTGAACTTGCAAAATCAGATAAAAAATCCCAATTTAGTTATTGTTCTTAGATTATTTTAGTAGTTATTTTATTAGCTAAATACCGTTCCCTATGATCGACACCCGTCTTACTTTTCTATATTATAAACTAACTAGGTACATTGTCCGTAAGTGCATTAGTAGTTATAGTTTTGTTAGGTTATACATTTAAAACTGATAGGTATATCTGTGCACATCAAGTTTTTGGCGCCGTTGTCGGGGAACGACTAATTTTAGTTGTTAATTTAATTGTTTTAGGTTAATCGATCCTTTTTGTGGGGTGAAATCCGCAATATTTTTTTTTTCTGTTTAATTAGGTTCCACGACGTGGCGATTTCCTTGCCATGACGTGGGAGCTGATGATTTTTTTAGTTTTTAGTTTTTATTTCGTTTATTATGTATTTTCCAAATCTCAATGCTCTTGATGTTTTCCTTGAGGAAGTGGAACACGAATTAACACGAGAAGATGAGGGATACGACTCAGACAAATATATGAGGAAGCTAAAAAGATGGATGGATGACATCTTTCCTGACAAAACAGAATAAGTTGAGTTACATGAGTTAGAGATTGAAGATGAGGAAGTTAATCCAGAAAGAGATTGGGAGGAGCTAGAAAGGCTGCTAGCAGTATGCTCAGACGAAGAACAAGAACAACCAGACTTTCAAAAACAATGTCATGATATGATCATTACCACGACGCGGGCTCATGATAGTTCGGTTTGTGTTTCAATGCATGGGGTGACACTTCCATCTTTGAAGAAGGTTCTGAAGAATGATTATTTTCTGACAAGCAACTAACCGGTCCCCACCATTTTTAATTTTTTGTGACTAAATAGATGCTCGCTCATTAGGCCAAAAATCGAAACGAGAGGTCAAATTTACAAGTTGGTTTAAAAAGTTTGTTCAATGAAATGGATAGATTAATAACGAGTAGATTGATAGTTTATTAAGTTGGGAGTCCAGCTCAAGACTCGCACAAAAAGAAGCACTTATTGGGAGGCAACCCGATGTTTGGAGAATTTTTATTCTTTTAATTTTGTTTGAGTTTTCTTTGTTTCGTTTTTATTTTTATAACCTAATGATTGTGTTTGTTTTCTTATTTTACCTTTAGGATTTCCAAGGTGTTTGTTTATTTTCGCAAATTTTTTGAAATATAGAGAAAAAAGAGTAGTTGTGAGAGTTAGAGTTAAGAATCAAAGACCACAATTTTTGATAAGTGTGGGGTGACATTCGTGTGCGAAAGAAGAGAGATTAGAGAGTTGATAGAAGTTTTAGAAAATTAAGAGTCTTTAAAAGGTTCTTAGTCAGTGAAGAACTTAACTGAAAGTTTCCCACATGAAGAATTTGTGAAGAACTACAATCTGTCATCACCTAGTTCTCATGACGTGAGGTATTACCATTCACATCGTGAAGAGTATTTCATCGTGATTTTGATTTAGATTTATCAGTATTCACGATGTGATTTATCTATTCTCACGTCGTGAGGATCTAGAATTGCAATTTTCACTCTCTCTTTCAACATTAGAATGTGGTGTATGTTTTCCCACGTTATGGTTGCAGTACAAGTATTTTTTATTTGACGATTTTATGTACCACACATTTTCGAGATTTTCACGCTTTCCCGCCACCAATGATCAGATTTGATCTCGCCACTACTACCCCAGGGAAGTCTATTAATTTTTCTCCATTTTATTGCTTTTTATGTGCTTTTACTTGCTTTAAGCATACAATGAAGGCACTGTATGAAATAAGTGTGGGGTAGGGGGTCAAAAAAGGGTAATCAAGAATAAAAGTAATTAGAAAAATGCTATAAATTTTAAAAAATAATAATAAATATGCAAACTAGTCTAATAAATCTAGTCATTTTTAAAATTTTGATATTATTGCATTTGGGCTAATATTCTAGTGTTATGTGGGATGATTCAATGAGAACCGTAATATTTAGTTGAGCCAATATGTTATAGTGTATTTGTGACTTCTCAGTCTTAGTGAAATCGTGAGACAAAAACACAGCGTCGTTTAATTTGAGGGATATAATATGTTTAGCATCGTGTACCAGAAATATATCCAGGAGAGCTTATGTAGTAATTATAATTTAGACTAATACCTTTAACCAATAAAGGTTGAAGTTAAGTTCCCTTGCATAAGCATATGTTTTTCTTTTTAGGATTTTTAGTTTTGAATGAAAAAAGTGAGTTGTGAGAAAAGAAAAAAAATAGAATAAAATTTGGAAAGTTTGAGTGAATAAGAGTCTACAAAGTTATGAAGATCAATAATTTTTTTTTATAAATATTATGAATAAAAGTTCAAAAAAGTTCCAAATTATTGAAGACTCAAGTTGAAGAAATTCAAGAATAAGGAAAAATTGTCAAGTTATTATTATTGTAATTTTCTTTCGAGATTATTTTTCCATATATATGTTTGGAAGGTTAACCAAAAATACCTTGAGGTTAAGAAAGATTTATGGGGATGGATTCATAGAGATGCATAAAATGAATGTTGTTTAAAATAAGTGAGAAACGTTTATCAGGATCGCGAGTATTTAGGGATTGGGAGGTAATTAGGATTTAGAATAAATACATGCATGGAGGTGACACATAATTTGTGGGTTCATTTCGGATTGTTTTGTGTGGTATTGGTGCAAGGTTCTATGTGATGTATTAAAAGATAAAGTTTTGCTTGAGAGCAAGCAAAAGACAAGTGTGAGGTATTTATAACCTAACAAAACTTTAACTATTAATGTACTTATAGGTAGTGTACCTAGTTAGTTTATAATATAGAAAAGTAAGTCGGGTATCGATCACAGGGAACAGTATTTAGCTAATAAAATAATTACTAAAAATTAATCTAAGAAGAATAACTGAAATGAGGCGGGGGGGGGGGGGGGGTTATCTGATTTTTCAAGTTCAAAATAACTTAAGTACTCAATTTACTAAGCAAACAAATAATTAGGACTGTTCATTATTTGGATAAAACTGAATTGTCCAATTGGACAAATTGGATTGGACAATTTGGTTCGGATATTCGGATTTTTGGATTGGTTTTCAACAAAACCGAATTACTATTTTGGATTTCGGATTGGTTTTGGTTTATAAAATATGAACCGAATAATCCAAAAAAACCGAATAACAATTTATTATTTATTTAATTTTAATATAACTATGATTATTTATTAATTTTATAATTTATTTTTCCAAGTAAGTTCAAAAAGGTTCATCTAATAAAAAACATTAATATGCATTTTCTCTTAAAAGTTTTTTATCTATTGAATACTAAACTATAATATACATTCTTAATACTTTATACATTTTAAATCACAACTAAATATTTTTTTTGCTTCTTCTATAAAAATTGGATAATATTATAACTATATGTCATTTTAAAATGTTTTAGTTTTTGAAAATCGAATTATAAAATCCGATCCAACCGAATTGTAACTGAATCGGATCGAATCGGATTTGAATTTAGTTTGGATTATTCGGATCCATATTTTGAAAACCAAAATCAATTTGGATTTTACTTAATTGGATCAGATCGAACCGATCCATCCAAACGAACACCCCTACAACTAATTAAAGATGATTGTATTCAAGAGAATAAAGACACTTCCGTTTAGATTTATATCCCCCCCCCCTTTTCCTATGGTTAGTTTAAAAAAATGGATTAATTCAGTTGGTTACCAATATAAAAGTTATTAGAAGTCTTGATCCAATCTCCTAATGTTTTCACCAATTCATGAACTACTATGCAATGGTCATACACAAGTAAACACATAATTGATTATTAAAGATAATTAGGGTTATGTGAGAAATATCTAAGATTATTATCTATGATCAAGACAAATAACCAAACACAATTATGATCAAATTATGTTCTCAACACTGATAAAGTTATTACCTTTATTACGTAATCTAAGATTTGACAAATCCTAGCTCTAGCAATTTAATGATCATAAACTACTAGGTAATCAAGTTCATGCAATCAAAATGGTTATTCAACTACACTTACCTTGAATCAAAGCAATAAATATTAGAACTTTAACATGCTAGGTAAAGATAAATCAAACACAAGCTTAAACCAACTTCATAACATTCATGAAAAGCAAGAAACTAACACATAGTATTAGGGTTCATCTACACTAAACGAAAGTCTGATGATTTAGCTACTCATAGCATAAAATAAACACATAAACACAATAAAAAGTTGACTAGACATGATTAATCTAATGCAAACCGAAAGTGATGTGTGAATGCTTTCTACAATATTTAAAACTCTTAGACTTCAATCTTTTTCTATTCCCAAGGGTTATTTTTCACAGCTTTTTATCCCAAAAATCGACTGAAATCCTCAGATTATGTCTTCTAATCTTCCTTCTTGTCGATCTATCAAAGGATATATAGTTTCCTTTGTAACTCTCCTCACGTCGTGAGATTATAGGGCTCACGTCGTGAGATAATTAGAAATCCGTATTCAACAAGGAAACTGCTTCTCCTTGTAAAAATCTTCTGGAACATTCATTCTCATGACGTGAATGGTAATGTCTCACGTCGTGAGATTCTAATTCGCACATATGATTGAAATCTTTCCATTAGTCATGTCGTGGTACTCTCAAGCCAGGTCGTGGGAAGTATATTTGCATGATTTTCCTTCTTCTTAAGCTCCATTAAGCTCCCAACTTCAACTCCAGTCCTTCCAAGTTTCAGCTTTTGTCATTTTCGGTCCTTTTTCTTCAATAATGTCCTTTTTAGCCGCAAAATGTGATTTAACTCAATAAGTATCAAATATCTTTGCTTTTAACCAAATTATAGCTTAAAATGTATTAAAATTATACCTAAAAATATGTATAGATATGGAAATATCACAAACATTCTAAAAAATGTTTAACAATGTTGTATAAAAGTTCTAAAATATTATATAAAAGTTATAAAAAAAATTAAAATGTTGTAAAAAAGTTTTAAAAGGTTTCAAAATGTTGTAAAAATTTTATAATTTTTTCTTCTGAAAAGTGGTATAAAACGCCTTGAAAAAATGGTGTACATAAGTAAATCTAAAAAAAGAAAAAAAAACAATTTTGGAGTGAATTTTGGACCATATTCTTAATAAAAACTAAAATGAGGATCATATTCATAATAAAATTTCAAACAAAGACCAAATTTGTAAAAGTAACTTACAAAATATTTTTGGAAGATGATTTTCAATCACAAGGCAAGGAGAGATATAAGGATGCTTTCCTGAACATATGTTGCATTGAATATGACATTTAAAATGATCCTAAAGTTTACATTGAAGTCGATAATGAAGATAAATTTGGCTGAAATTGATGACACACAAGCATCCTATATTCGTAATATGGGAGACGAGGCTGCTAAGCATTTCCCCATACATGATCTGACACTTAAGTGGAACAAGATGTAGCCCATTTTAGGTGAAAGGTACGAATCAACACACCAATTGAAAAACTATATTATTAATTAATTTATACACAAGGGTTATAGTATAACGTTTATAAAGTGTGAAGGTGTAAAGTTAGTTGCTAGATGTGGTTCCAAGAATGACAAAATTCAATGTCCCTATATAGCTTATGCTTCTTAGATGACAGAGGAAAAATCATTTCAGGTCAAAAGACTTGTTGATAAGCACAATGTTAAAAATATAAGAATGCACACTTAATGAACCCAACTTGGTTAGCAAGACACTTTTTGGAGGAATTGATGCTTAGACCTAAATTGAAATGTAAGTGCGACAAATAATAAAACAAATTTTCATGTTGAGGTGTGTTGGTCCAAATGTTACTGAGCTAGGTGTAGAGCAATGAGCCTCATAGAATGTAAAATCACAGAACACTATGGAAAGGTATGGGAATATGCTCAGTAATTAAGATGTTCCGATCCATGTAGCACAATCAAAATTTCTCTTACTTTCACAGGATGTATATTTGTTTTAAGTAAATCAAAGCAGGTTGAAAATTAAGATGTCGTAATGTAATTGGTGTAGATGGAGCTTTCTTAACAGGGCCATGCAAAAGAGAATTACTCACATATATAGGGAGGGATGCAAACAACCAAGTGTATCCCATTGCTTGGGCAATTGTTGAGGTTGAAAATAACGTGGATTGGAAATGGTTTCTGGAACTGATTAGAGATGTTCTTTGGATGGGAAATGGAAGTGGATTCACTGTGATATTTGATCAACATATGGTGAATAAGTTTACATTTCAAAGTTTGCTTGATGCCACTAAAATAGTTTTGCCAAATATTGAGCAGAGATAGTGTGCAAGACATATATATGAAAATTTTAGGAATACCTTCAGTGATGTTGAATTCAACAATATGTTTTAGACAACTGCATTTTCTACTCTGGAGGCATAATTTGAGAGAAAAATGGAGGAAATCAAGGAGATCAATCCAAAGGCTTATGATCCTTATATGGAAATAGACCCCCAGACATGGTGCAAAGCTTTTTTTAAGACAATGATAACATGTGAGGCATTTGAAAATGGTATTCAGACTGCTTTAATGCCATTTTTATGGATGCTAGAAAGAAACCACTATTGGCCATACTTGAAGAAATTAGGTTGTACATGATGGAGAGGTTCTACAATATGTCAATAAAAAGAAATGAAGTGGTAATGTTAAGTTTTTCCAAATGCTACTAAGAAAATGACAAAGTTTTGAGAAGATTTGAGGTTTGTCAAATTGATATTTTTCCTTTAAAATAACATGTATCTCAAATGTAAGTATTGTTATTTGTGTAGGAATAGACATGTGAATCCAAGTGGACCATCCATTTTTGAAGCTAGGAAAGGGATATTGTTGGGGATTTATTGCGTCAAGTACACAATCAAAATGTAGCGAAATAATCAAAAGATTTACCTAAGTACACATGCATCCTACAATCTAAGTTTTAGCAACATACTTTGAAATCAACCTAAAAAGGATATATTACTTACCTCTTGATCCTTAGATCATGGAATGTACATCTATTGAAAAGGACGAAGAGCCCGAATGAGAACTTCTATAATGTATTCAAACCCAAGACTCCAAAAACAAACAAGGATTAAACCCTATTAGGGTTCATGCGAAATTCACTAACCCCGAGAGAGGTTTTATAAACTATGAACCCCTTGAGTCAATCCTTGGCTATGTGCCCCTCCTTGCCACATTTGTAGCAAGCATCTGCTCGACAGACTCCCCCATGACCTTTGTCGCACTTCCCACAAGAGCGGACCTTCTGGCCTCCAGATCTCGAATCAGCGGGTCTTGCCCGCTTGGCTGCCGGCTGAGACTGTGTCGGCCGCCTATCCCTCGTCTGAGACTTCGCCTCCTCCCTGGCCTGAGTCTCTAGCTCAATCTCCCTCTTCCGGGTATTTGCCTGGAGCTCGACAAATGTACGGTATGTCAAGTTCGCCACGAACTCATGGGTATCCCTCCTCAAAATTCTCAAATAGCGGCTCATACGTGCCTGTTCAGAAGACACGTGCTCAGGGCAAAACAACGCCCTCTCATGAAGCATCCTCATAATCACTGTCACAGAACTCGTTCCCTGCTTGAGGGATAATAACTCATGGGCCAACCATTCCCTCTCAACCAGAGGAACATACTCATCAAGAAACATATAAGTAAACCTCTCCCAAGTCACTGCAGTGAGCTCTGTAGGAGTGAAGATGGTTGTCACAAACTTCCACCAGTCCTTCGCCCACAGGCGAAGCTGGTTCAGCGCGACCCATACCCTCAAATGTTCCGAACAAGAACAGGTGTAGAAAAATCCCTCAATGTCATAGATCCATATCATTGCTGCAATCGGATCTTGAGTCCCATCAAAATCTTGTGGCTTCGTGTTGCTGAACTCTCGGTACAGCAACGAGTCACCCCCCTGTGGCCTGGCAGCAGCGACAGTTGTGGTGGTTGCGGCAGCAGCCGCTTGAGTAACAGCAACGTATCGCTCATCAAACGTCTCAATCAGTGTGTTCTTAATAGACCCAAACATCTCCGGGATAGCCTCACGGATCGTTGTGGCCACCTCCTCATAAATCATCCTGCGAATCTCCTCATCGCTGGCCCCACTGCTCTCCGGGTGATGGCGCGTACTCACCATGATGTCTCTGAAACATAACACAAAATAATCAGAGACTCGATCGAGAATGTTCACACTCGATCACTCCCGCCCACTTGTTCCTTAGCATCCTAAGGATTCTTACTTGGACTGCTCACCGATCCGGTGCTTCCAGTAGTACGGGCTCAATACTACCTTTCACACTGCATCTGTGTTCATCCCAAATCTTCCTCCTAGGATCCTATCTCACAAGCACTCTATATCTTGTCAAACATCGACTACTCTCATAGTAGATCTATCATACGCTCATTCCTGCTTCCTACTTGCACTCATGCAAATCATAGATAACAAACCCCTAGGCTAAGGCATCACATATCAGGCCACTCTAGTCCTAAATTATGAAATACCTAGCCTACCTTTTAGCATGCATAACATATCTCATACCATCTTATAACACATAAGTAAGGGTATTTTGGGAAATCACCATTCGGGCGCTGGTTGATTGTACACACTGCTCGTTTCCTCTTTCTTTTAAAATTCTCTTACTCATTTTTAGAAAAAATCGTTCCTTTCGAAAACTTTTCTCAAATCCTCAGTTTGAGTCCAGACATACCCAAAGGTGTATCTGAATCCCTCAAACCAAGGCTCTGATACCAACTTGTAACAACATAAATTTTCAAACAAAATTTTTCAATTTAAATTACCAACATCACATATCATAACTCTCAAAATCTCAAGTATCAAAGTCATCACATATTTCAAAATAGTTTTCAAAAGTATTTATCAAAATCCAGGATCCACAAACAAAGCTCCATCTCAAATGTGTGTGTACAATCAAGCCGATGCCTTCCCGCGATCCTCAGAAGTACCTGAAACACATAAACACATAACATGGTAAGCACACATGCTTAGTGAGTTCCCTAAATACCACATACAACACGTGAGCCACTTGAGGCCATAGCTCTATAAGACATTCTGGTCATTGTGACTCAGTGGTACCTTCCGGTCCCAACCATACTGACCTTCCAACCATACTGACGTTCCGGTCCCAACCATATTGACCTTCCGGTCCCTACTTTGCAAGATCAGAGTATAACATATACATATCTCATAAACTGAATCATTATAATATCACATAACTCATGTAAGAACGTAAGACCTTTCGGTCACACATAGTTACCACTCTTGGTAAGATATAATGAGAAGACGCACCTCGTAGCTAGTAGGTAATAGACAAGCACTTGGAAATCATGAACTAGCCTCCGCCTAACACATTAGACAAGCATCTTAATTATTATTCATCTTTTACTCATTTACACCTTAAGTCCTCTTATTCTCTTCTAACCCTTGGAATGGGTAAAAGACCCTCTTACCCCTCCAAGGTTCTAGAAGCTCCTAATTGACCCACTCACAAAGTAAACATAAGTCTAAACAAGTCAATAGTCCAAATCAACCAGACTCGTCGAGTCCCATCGTATTTCAGAGATCCTCGGAAAGTCCAACTCGATGAGCTAACCTTAACTCGTCGGGTCATCGCATGACTCAGCTAAATCAGGACAAACCCTAAACTACTCGCCGAGTCGACCCATCAACTCGACGAGTCTATTCAGACTCCCATGCATTCAGATGATTTCAAGGCGGGATTCTTTCCCAAACTTCAGATCTATACTCTTAGGGATCATAAGTCACGTAAAGTCATAGACTTTACGTCCATGCATGGCATCTAGAGCAAGAAATGCCAAAAACATAAACAAAAGGGGTTATACACACTTAAAGCTTCATCAAAGCTGGATAAAGCAAGGACCTCAAGGTGTTTGGGACCTCCTAGGGTCCAGATCTGGGGTTTTAACTTCCTCATGAGCCCCAATTCACAAAAACCCCGAAAATGATGAAGAAGAAGAGCCCTAATATACTAAAAATGAGAGATCCACATCAATGAAAGGGAAAAGTCGAGTTCAATAACTCCAACTGAAGCTTGAGTGTGAAAACCAACAGATCCAAAAACCTTCTTTGATCCTCTAGCTTGAAACCCTCTTCTTCCTTGCAAAAACACCCACCAAAAGCTCACAATAGCTCTCTCTCTCACTCTAAGCCCTCAAGACTCGTTAAGGGTTTTCTCTCCTGAAGGGTAGCCGCAATAGGAGGCCTTAAGTGCCTTTAAATAGGCTACAGGCCCAAAAAAGTAGGGTTTCCTTCAGCAGTGTTGACTCGGCGAGTCGGCTAATGGACTCATCGAGTCGACTCATTAATCCACGTCACCAGCCGCGACTCTACTCGACTAGTTGAGGCACCAACTCGTCGAGTCACTCCACATATCTCAAAAATAAATACTTAAAATATATACCTGGAAATCCGGATGTTACAAAAACAAAAGTTTCAATTGGGAAAAGCTGTTTTGCTATAATTAAGGGAGAGGACATTATACTTCATTTCAATTCTAAAAAGCTTAGATTGAGATTTTAATCATCTTTAGTCAATGATATATATATATATATATATATATATATATATATATATATATATATGAATTTTATGTTGGAATGGCTCAACTTAAGGAAATTCTATATATATTGCGTTCTCAAAATTCGATTATGATTACGGCATCCCTCTTTATAGTCGAATTATGAAAACAAGGCAAATTAAAAATATATTGTAGCAAAAGACTGATCAAGGATCATGTCTTTATGTGAGACATAATGAATCGTGTCCCATATGCTTCGGCTATAGGATCAATTACATGTTCTATAATATTTATCCTTTCTAAATTTTCCAAATGCCTTGGGCCATTAAGAGGGGAAAGGTCTAGAATTGGATATGACTAGAATGATTAAGCAATTTTCGAGGACAATCTAAGGTTTACCAAAGATTGGTTGCTAAGGGACAGTTGGAAGTATAGTGTTAATTTTGGAAGGACCATATTGACATATTCTGAAAGGAGGCAACTCTTGTTCAGAAGTGATAGTCAAAATGGGAATATGGAAATGTCTCCATAGGTGGAAGTTATTCAATATGTGTAATATTAGAGAACTTAATGCAAGAAGGATGTTCAAAGCAATTTACTTTGAATATGAGACTTTGTTTCCATGGAGTTGATCTCCATTGGAATACTCTGTAATGAATTTTGACAAGTCTTTCTGACTTTGTGCATAATCATTACAAGAGAATCAGTGCATATAAGCTTAAAATCTAATAGATTTCGGTAAATGGTAGGAATTTGGAATTCTTACATTTACAATAAGGATTTGGGATTGTCGAATGAGAATCTTTGGACTTATGTTCAATCGATCTATTTCACAAAGTAAAGATCATAGACAAACTTAGTGTCCATACTTGGTGTATGGCATAACTAATGTTTGGACAAACATAGTGTGCATACTTGGTGTATGGCATGACTATTATTTGGATAAACATAGTGTGCATGCTTAGAGCATGGCATGACTATTGTTTTGATTCAAGTATAAAGTTGATTAGTTGAAACATTATACAATGAATAATGTGTAATCAATATGGTGATAAATAAAAGGTGTTCTATTTATATTCATAAGTTATGAGACCATATTGGATTCGATTATTCTTGTGTTTCACTTTGCATGTTTTGACTTCCGGAATAACTAGGTTATTCTTCCCGAATGACTAAGTTATTGAAACCATCCACAGTCAGTTATATGTTGGAAGTAGGTATGAATCAAGACTATCATGAAGTTGTCTTGTAGATGTCTAAGGTTTTGGACATATCAAGATTTGCTACAACACTCATGAGTGCTCATAAGTTTTGAGTATTGGATTCAACCCACACTCACTTGTATCACTTCATGGAATTTATCTTGAATGATCGTGAGACGGTAATATCATATAAATCTTCAAACCTAGAGATATGATTTGTTGACTATGATTTGGTTATACATTGATTGTACAAAAACGCATTGGTAACTCGATGTTATAAAACGTGCATTTGGGTATAATTCAACAAGTAGTAGAACAAGCATATGAGTCGAAGTTTATCTGTTCCTTCTTTGGATTAGAAGCGATGTCCAGGCCCCTCGATGATTTTGTTTTGACCTATGTACCGGGCCCGGTCAGAACTAAATTGATGTGTTCGATTAAGTTCTATGTCAAACAAATCGAAAATCGAGACACAAACTACTGGACAATAAGTAAGACATTGTTCCATGTACTTGTCCGGATGATATCTAGAATAAAGGATTATATGATCACTTATCTTAAATGGTGTATCATCATCATCTTAATTCCGCGAGACCTTGAAAGAGCTACGATTGATGATCGGTTCCTGAAGTCATTCTTGCAGTTATAGTTATTAGACTTATCCAAGTGGGAGACTGTTGGATTAGGTGTCTAAGATCATAACTATTTCAGGAATGTACTTGACCCGGTTAGCATGGTCCATTTTGGTTTGCATGGCATTGCAACACTTGGATAGACTAAATGAGAGAAAGGACACTTATGATTTATTAATATATTATAAGTTCTAATATATTAATGATAGTATTTATTTAGTATTGATCAAGAATTAATTTGGTGATCAAAAGGAGACTAATTAAATATATGGGGTTGATTGTGTAAATCATCCATTATTTTATAGTGGGATAATGATCCATGGTTTATTGCATTGGGCTAAAACCCATAACTCCATAAGGTGCTCCATGGATAGTCCATGGAGGTTATAAACCCATGGATCATGGAATATGGAAAGCCATGTCAATTAGGGTTTACATGTTGTTGTTGGATAAGGTGTCTAAGTCCATAACTATATTTGAGATGTACTTGACCCGGCCCGGCTTGGTCCATTTGGGTTGCACTTCACCCGAACAATTTATATGGATAATCTTTTGAGAATAGTATAAGTTATGATTTATTAATATATTATAAGTTCTAATATATTAATCTTGAATCATATTATTTAATTAGTCTTGATCTAAAATTAATTTAGAATTAATTTAGTAATCAAAAGTGTGACTAATTAAATATGGACTCTTGTATTTATATAGTGTAGGCTAATGCTTATTTAGAATGGGCTAGGCTTGCATGGTAAGTCCATGGATAGTCCATGGAGCTTTAACCCATGGATCTCATGGAAATGAAAGGTCATGGGTATTAGGGTTTACATGGATGTAACCCTAATCCACCACACTATATAAAGGAGTCCTTGGCACTTGAAATGGCACTAATGGTGTGTGAGTAAAGGTGGCCGATTTCTACAAGTGTTCATACTCTCTCTAAAGGTTTCCAAGGTTTGTGGTGATTTGTGACTTCCATTTGAGGCATCCACATTATTGGTGCTAGGCTCTCAAACTCCAAGCAATCAATTACTACTAAAAGGTATGTAATTCTACTAGTGTTTTATGATTCAAGTACCCCATAACATGCTAGTTAGGAAGTAAACCTTGAAAATTATTATTTGCATGTATCTTAGAGAAAACATAGATCCAAGGTTTTTTGGGTTGCATGTACACCATAGGAGTGTTAGAATACCCAAAACCCTTCAGTTGTAACCCTAGTTGTGACACAACTATAAAAGGACCCCATGGCTAGAAAAATTGGGACTACTACTATGTGTAGAACAAGAGGGATAGCCGATTTTGAGTAGTTCTCTCAAAGTTATTCCAAGAGTTGTGGTGTTGTGTGAAACATTTGAGGCATCACACTTGAGGTGCTAGGCTCACAAGGTTCTCAAGGAATCCAAGCAACAAGAAAGGTATGTTCTTCTACTAGCTTTTATGTTTCAAAGTTCCCCATGCCATGCTAGTTAGGTAAAGAAGCTTGGAAAATCAAATTTGCATGTATCTTAGTAAAACATAGATCCAAGTTTCTAGGGTTGCATGTACACCTTAGGAGTGTTAGAATGCTCAAAACCCTTCAGGCCTTACGAGGCGGGTCAGACAAACTGAAGGTTCATGTGTGCATGCATTGTATGTGTATTGTGATATTTTAGGGACTCGCTAAGCTTTGGCTTACAGTTGTGGATTAAATGTTTTTCAGATACCTTTGGTGATCATGAGAAAGCAAAGGTGTGGCTGTACATACTCATCAACAACAATGGAGATTCTACAGTATTTATATTACTCTAATTATCAAATAACTATATTTTGGAACAAATGAGTTTTCATAACTTGGGTTTTATGTAAATGATGATTTTACCTTACTTAAAAATGAAAATTTTGCTTGTGAAAATGGGACGTTTCAAGTGGTGGTGGGTAAATCACCACACGGAGAGAAAATTATTGGTAGTGTGGAGGGTATTGGTGGATCATGGCTTCTCCGGTGCATATTCATGAACTAGAGAGGGTCTTCGGGAATACCAGTGGTGATATAATCGTGAATCAGGAAAATGGGGGAAATGATTAGTTGCTTGGAACTGATATTATAATAGCAATCTAGCGACAAAGAAAGGAAAAAGATAGAGGGTTGTCGGGCAGTGACATTTTCCGACAACAGATGTGTAGAAGAGAGACAACTACTTTTGTTCGTTGATCCATGGATGGGAAAGTTGGGAAGGTGAAAAGATAAAAGGGCTAAGCATTTAAGTTATGGGTGGTGAGACCCACCTATTTATTAAACATATTTATTTAATAAATAAACAATCAACAAAATATAAAAATTATTAAAAAGGAAATATATATATATATATATATATATATATATATATATATATATATATATATATATATATATATATATATATATATATATATATATATATATATATAGGGACATAATAGTCTTCTTAGGTCAAACGGAGACTAGGCATGCACCAAAAACTAATAATAGGATCAAAACGTTCAAAAAATTTGATATTTAAGGACTCTATAGATGAAAACCCGAATTAAAGACTAAATGCACAGGTAACATAATACCACAAGGACTATTCAAAGTTATTACTAGTGTTTAGTTTTATTTTCTCAACAATATTTTATAACATTATCATAATTTTAAAATAGGTGTAAAACCTATGTATTATATGGATTCATTTTAAAGAAAAAAATATGAAATTCTAAACATGAGAAGTTTGAATATATATATATATATATATATATATATATATATATATATATATATATATATATATATATATATATGTTTAGGTTCTATGGAAAACAAAAAAACCCTAAAACTCATAAAAATACTTATATATATATATATATATATATATATATATATATATATATATATATATATATATATATATATAGAATTATTAAAATTAAATTGTTTGTTTTTCTTTTAAATTAAACAAATAATTTAGATAAATAAATAAAAGAAACTAATGAAACTTTAATTTAGAAAATTTAAAATTAAAAGAAAAGTCAATTAATTAAATTGATATGCATTTATTATTATGTTTATTGTAATTATTACATTTAAATATTATGTGGAAATTAATAAAATAAAAAAAGAACCACAAAATGTCATGTGAAAAAAAATTAATTGAAAATAACCATAAAATGACATGTAGCCAAATTAATAAGAGTAAAACATGTGATAAAAAGTTTTTTATTTATATGGGAGGAATTAGGGAGGATAAGTATTTATGTAAGTAGGAATGAGAAATATTCGGATATAAAATTTTTTTTTTAATTGCGTTATATATATATATATATATATATATATATATATATATATATATATATATATATATATATATATATATATATATATATATATATATATATATATATATTATTTTTTATTTTTTGTTACTCGCTAAAAAATCAAAATCATTACGCCTTTTTACGTATTTCAGTATTTGGGTATATTTGCCAACTTACGGATGAAATCAGCGACGTTTATTTTAACAAAATAATAAAATACAAAAAAGTGGTCACTAGAATAACTTTTGTTTTACGATGATATTTTGATTTTGTTCTGAATTTTGTGAATGCATTAAAGTTGCCGAGTGACGCCATAAATGATGATCGCTCCCCATAATACTATCTGAGTCTGAGAGCAACAAGACGAGAAAATTATCCAGTTCCTGATTGAGGCCGGTGCGGCGGTGCGTAAGTGCGAGGCAGCAGTCAGCGGTGAGAGGCAGGCTGGATGGAAGGAGGATTGCCGTTGATTGAAAGAGATGATAATGATAATCGTAGATTAACATGGAGCGTATTTGAAGAGGAGGCTAAGAAATTCGGATACATAGCAGCGCCAATGGTGGCGGTGACTCTTTCACAGTATTTGTTGCAGGTTATCTCGGTCATGATGGTCGGCCACCTCGGTGAGCTTGCTCTTTCTAGCGCCGCCATTGCCATCTCCATTTCTAGCGTCACTGGTTTCAGCTTAATCGTTAGCTCTCTCTCTCTCTCTCTCTCTCTCTCTCTCTCTCTCTCTCTCTCTCTCTCTCTCTCTCTCTCTCTCATAATTTTAACATTAGATGACGTTAAATACGAATTGCTGATGCCGTCACATGCTAAAATTCTCCAGGAATTTGTTAATATTCATACTTTGAATGTCATGGTTTACTTTCGAAACTTGAAAGTTATTAGGATAAACTTTTGGGGGAAAACTAGCTGATTTTATCCAGATCTGCGACAAATTCTACTACGATAGACTAAACTCGTTGTCGGATTTCTAGCAGAATCCATATCCAATTTCGCAATTGAAGCGTTCTGAAAGTAGATAAATCTCAAAAAATCAAAAGTTTAGCTCTCTGTCTTATTGCTTATTCGAATTATTAAGACGTAAATCGAATCCCTACTTTAATTTCGAAATGAAATGATATATAACAGATTCCTTGTTGTTATGAATTTATGATCATTAATTTAACTATTTGTGTACGGATTTGAATTTGTTTCAACAGATGGGGATGTCAAGTGCACTGGAAACATTATGTGGACAAGCTTACGGAGCTCAACAATACAAAAAATTTGGAACTCAAACTTACACCGCCATTTTCTCTCTTTTAATCGTTTGCATTCCTCTCTCCATCATCTGGAAAAATACAGGAGCTATACTCCTTCTTATTGGCCAAAACCCTTCAATCTCACATGAAGCTGGAAAATTCATAACTTGGCTCATCCCTGCAATCTTTGCCTATGCAGTACTACAACCACTCGTTCGTTATTTCCAAATGCAAAGCATGCTATGGCCTATGCTCATTAGCTCAACTGTTGCTCTACTTTTACACATTCCTCTTTGTTATGCCCTTGTATACAAGACCACATTAGCAAACATTGGGGGAGCAATTTCCATGGGTATTACAATGTGGCTAAATGCAATCTTTCTTTTCTTTTACATGAAATATTCTCCCTCATGTGAAAAAACACGCTCCCCTATATCGATCGAGGTGATCCATGGGATGAAACAATTCTTTAGCTATGCTATCCCTTCCGCTGTCATGATTTGGTTGCTACTCTTTCTCTCTTTCTACAAAAACTACTCCATATATTTCATTATATTTGCAAATTCATTTTATATTTAACATTTTTAAACATTAAAATATTTGCAGTCTTGAATGGTGGTCATATGAAATTCTAATATTGTTATCCGGTCTTCTCCCAAATCCGGAGCTTGAAACTTCTGTTCTTTCTGTATGGTACGTATTGACCTTTGAACTTAGTGGGAATTACCCTTTTTGCCATGTCAGCGCCATATGGACATACTTTGATTCTAATTAAATGTCTAAGTAGACTGAGAAACAAAACATGCGAGACTTTCATGACTAAATGGGTAAATCCCAATAACTTGGGATTGTCGATTTTGTCATTAACCTATTTTTTCATTAAAAAATAAGTTGTGATTTTGATGTAAGAACAGTCTCAATACTATTGCAACACTTTACGCCATAGCATTCGGATTCGGGGCTGGAATCAGGTTCGTATCATATCATAAATCATAAATAAATATATAAAAAGGTTAAAGTTGAAATTGGGCAACCAATTTTCTATAGTAAACATATTTTTTGTATTTCCAGCACAAGGGTATCGAATGAGCTAGGAGCTGGAAACCCACATGGCGCCCGTATGGCAGTCTATGTTGTCCTTATCCTTGCCATCATCGAAACAAGTCTCATTAGCACAAGTGTTTTTGTGAGTAGGCGTGTTTTCGGGTATATTTTCACAAACGAAAAGGAAGTTGTTGACTATGTTACAAAAATGGCCCCTCTTCTTTGCTTAAACATTATCATGGATAGTCTACAAGGAACCCTTTCAGGTTATTTTACAACTTATAAAGTGTTTGTTATGTTCATAAAGAAACATGAATATTTGTATTTGTTGATTAGATATATTATTGAATTAGGTGTTGCGAGGGGTGTTGGGTGGCAACATCTTGGGGCTTATATCAATCTTGCTGCTTTTTATCTTGCTGGGATTCCGGTTGCTGCTTTCTTGGGATTCTACACATCATTACGAGGAATTGGTCTATGGATTGGAATCCTTGTGGGCGCTGTAATACAACTTATTTTACTCACCACTGTAACCATTTCCACAAATTACGAAAAACAGGTTTGCTCTAATCATGATTTTAAACGTAACTTGAGAAAAATGTAAAACTAACTGATCGGGTTTTATTGTACAGGCTACGAAGGTGAGGGAGAGGTTATTTAATGAGGAATCGTCTGTGGAGAGACTAATGTGAAGTTAGTGTGTACTTGCTTGTGTTTTGTTTATGTAACTATAAAGTTGATTAAATGATGTTTGTATATTTTGTTTCCAACTAGAAAATGCATATGTTTTATTCATAAGGATATCATAATTTCAATATTACAACATACAAAGATTCAGAATTCAAAATTCAAATTACTGAATCTCATTCCAACAACTATACCCAATTCCCATAAGGGCGTCAGGTAAAAGATGACAGATGACAGATAACAAATGACAGACAGTCATGCCTCTACAGTATACATTTTTTCTAAAGGTTACCGGCCGATGAACTTAACGGTGTATGCACCACCAAAATAAAGACCCAAAAGCGGTCCCGCGAGAAGCAACTGAGTCAACGGGTCGGTTGATGGAGTCACAATAGCCGCAGCAATAACTGCCCCAACAACTACATATCTCCATATTGACAACATTTGATCCCCTGACACCAAACCAACTTGACCTAGTAACAGTTGTATCACTGGAACCTGTATGATCATTAATCAACTTATCAACAACAAACAAAAATGAAAAACCATCTACATTATCCAATTCCATTCCGTTCACCAGATTCCAATTCCGATTCAAATAAGTTTACCTGGAATGACAATCCGGTGCTGAACATAAGCACGAGAACAAACTCAAAATATTGATCAATCGACCATAATGATTCCACAACCCCTTCTGCATATGTAACAAAAAAGTTCAAAGCAGCCGGAGTGAGAACGGAATAGGAAAACGCGATTCCAGCGTAGAATAGAATCGATGATCCAAGAACAATTGGGGCTAGGAATTTTCTTTCTGATTTTGTTAACCCCGGAAGAACAAAAGCTATGATTTCGTATAGAATCACAGGGCTTCCTAAAAGAATGCCACAGTACCCAGAAACCTATAATTACAACAAATGTTATGAATTTCATGAAGAATCAAACTTTTTTATATAAAATGTTTTATAAATTGGATTCTGATTTCTGACCTTTATAGTTGTGAAGAAAAACTCTCCGGGGGCTAATTGTAAGAATCTAACGCCTTGAGTACTGACCGGAGCTTCTAGAAGCTTGATGAGTTCTTTTGAGTACACGAAACATCCTAAGATGGCGGCTCCGACAGCCAAAACGGATACAAAAAGCCGTTCTCGAAGCTCTTCGAGATGATCGAAGATGCTCATTTCTTTATCTTCTGGAAGAAGTTCCTTATCCGGATAAAGAAATTTATAAATTGCGCCTTCGTTTTCTGATTGTTTATCTTCTATTATCTCATCAACCACCTCTATAACAAACAATAGAATGCAACTTATTTCATTAACCCCCAACGAAGATCGATCAAATTACGAACGAATTAGGGTATTAGAAGCATAATACATAAATACATTAATTAATTCTTCAATATGTAACATAAACCCTAGTCATAATCGATTTAAAAACAAGAAATGAAATTAGGTTTTTCACTTACTAGGTTTAGATTCAACAATTGATCCTCCAAACCCGATACCAAGCTTTCTTTGCATATCCCTCATATCCTCAACAGCAAAACAAACGACTCTATCAAACTTATTTTGCCTCTTATTTGAGATATTCAGATACGTCTTTTTTTGATTGATCTGCAAGGAATTTGAATGATTTGTTCTAGAAATCTCACAATTGAAGCAATTGTTTGTGTTGAACTGAAGATTGACGAGCGCATTTGTACTTCCCATTGTTCTTGATACTTTCGGGTTAAATTTGAACTTTGATTTTCTGGGGTTTTAGGGGAATTTGGTTTGGAAGGCGTAGTGCATGTTAGCAAACCTACCTACTACATCCAAATCTCCGATCTTGCGCGCAATGTTCTTTTTGAGGAAAATGTGCATTCACATACACATTCACCCCCTCATGTTTTGCGGAATTACATCCAATACCTTCAAACCCTTTTAAATATGGAGCATATAGAAATTAAATATCATGTAATCTCAAAAACTTGATACAACAAACAAATTTAACTAAAATAATATTTTTGTGCATTTGAAATCAAAAAACACGTTACAATAATTTTCAACCGATATTTCGCCAAATGAAATGATTAAATCCATGGACCAAAAAAGAAAAAAAAAATCAAATTTTTGCATGAAATATAGAATCAGTGTAACCCCACCTACTATTCTACAATGCGATTATGTGACATTAATTCTTCGACATCATCTTCTTGAATTCTTCAAAATCGACGAAACCATCCCCATCGGCATCAACCGACTTAATCATATTCGCACAACTTTCAACGGTGTAGTTCTCCCCCAATTTACACAAGATCTGATGCAATTCGGTCGCGGAGATCTTTCCGTTGCTGTCTTGATCGTAGAGCTTGAACGTTTCCCTGAGGTCGTCGATTTCAGATTCTCCGGCGAGTCCTTTGCAGAATCCCACGAACTCATCGAGGCTAATGGAGCCGTCGGAGTCGGTATCAATTTCGGCCATTATTCGCTTCACCTCGTCCGGAGATGTATCGGATCCGAATGACTTCAGGACGCCGATTAGCTCCTCCTCGGAGATTCTACCATCGCCATTGGTGTCGAAACGGTTGAAAATGACCTTCACTTCCTCCGTGTCCGTTGGGAACACCGATTGCTTTTTAGTTTCCGGGGCCATTTCTGAAAACTTTTCGGTCTCTTTTTGGTTTCTGTTGCAGCGAGGGGGAAGGGGAATGATAAATATGAAGAGGAGGATACGTGAGAATGTGAGGTACAAATGCATGGAAACGAGACCTCATTTTTTAAATCTTACGTGTCTCTTTCTTCGCTCAAAAAAAGGTGCAAGTTTTGGATAATATACCATTTGAATGTAATAACGGATAACCCACTCTTCTAACATTTAATGTCATATTTTTTACTGTTTTGTGTAATATCAAATTGTAAGAAGTGAAAATATATATTATACTATCAATAGAAAGTACATCTCGTAATTATATAATATAGTGTATAATTTTAAATATGATCTATTGAAAACATCATGTTATAATTGGTAATCAAATCAAACAGTTTAGGTTTTCAAAATACAATGTAGTAATATGCTATATTTTTTAAATATAATGTCTTAAATGGTTAGATATATGTAAACCCTTTCTTTCTTAGAACTCATTGAAACTCTTTAAATTCAATTTGTGGTAAAGGATTGCAAAGAATGTTATCGATATCATGAACTCATAAACATCATAAAAAATAAATAGTGTAAAAAATTGCAATGTATGATATGGAATAAAGACCCAACCCCAAAGTCTTCTAATTTCATATTATCATTGCTCCTCGTTCTAAGGGAATTGGCAAAGTAAACCCTTGAAAAATGGTTACTCAAAGTATAAATTACAAGAGAAGATCAAAAGTATAAACCATGTATAGAGGTCACAACATCATTATTTAAGTCACATATGAACCATTACACATGAAACCTTGGAAAGGATTTTTCAAAGCTCTTTCCGCATGTGAAGGTGTTCTAGAATGCTATTTGCAACTCATTTTTAGTCAAATTCAAATTTGGATATATGACGTAAACATAAAACACTTGTATCTATATCCAAATAAGATAATATCACTAATTACATGCTCAAGTCCATATTTAGATGAATCAAAAGGCGATTCACCACTTCTAGGCTTTAAACACCCACCAAAACTTCATAACTACAAATAATATAATATCATTGTTGTGACTTTTTGATGATGAATAAGTTTGTGCATGGTGTTATATGGCTATATCAAATAGAATCAAACACCCATGTATTATTCAAGGATGATGAAAATTATATAATACTCACAGAACCCACCGTAAGTTGGTAGATTTGCTCTTGTTTTTCTGCAATAAATCTATAAGGTTGGGTGTGTTGTTGCATCAAAGATGGATGATGAGTACGTGTCATTAGAACTTGATAGAAGTTGTTGCACCACTTCTTGATTTCTTTGAAGTACTTCTATAAGATTAGATTTATTATGTACTAAGGATGATACTATGTTTTAACTTTAATAACAATTATACAACATAATATTTATCATGTTGTACCATAAAAATGTTACACTTGTCGGTCCAATTTGGATGGAAACCATAGGGGGTTAGGCTAGAATTCGTAGAGCTCAAGTATAATTCTAAATGGACGAATGGCACAAGTCATATGAGTGTAGACCCTATGTTGCCTAGACACAAGAGCATTAGGTTATGTCATGGGATATGTAAGGCTTAAGAACAAGAGCATTAGGTTATGTCATGGGATATGGTCACCACATCTTCACTATGAAGGTGACGCCAGATCAGTGTCCCATCATATTCATTACATACTTATTACCACACCACTAACTCTTGGATATGATCAGTGTCCCATCATATTCATTACATACTTATTACCACTCCACTAACTCTTGGATATGGTTACCACTCCACATCATTTATATTTTTTATTTTTTTTATTTTTTTACATTAAATTAAATAAAAAACATAATTTTAAGAACGTCATGGTTAATGTATATACTGATAGAGAACTTTTAAACAGCCAAAGATCTCATACATCATGAGCTTCAATGTTTCCAAGGATTTTAGCTTAATCATTTGGAAAATCTATACAGCTTTCTATGAGTTTCTGCACATTATCAACACTTCAAACAGTTTATCCAACAAAACATCGCATTGATGCATTTCATCAAACGGTTTATATGCTAGAAACTTTATCCGACAAAACATTGATGCATTTCATCAAACAATTTATATGCATTTCATCAAGCATCTACTATCTCATGATTATAATCTCTCACATATTTCCAACCTAAGCAATAGCAAAAGACATCATATATAACAAGGATAAGAAAAGTCTTGTCTCCTGAATAAATTGATTCAAGAACACTAGTCGGTTCCAAATCCATATTACGTACAAAACGATGCAACGTTACTTGATCGGAAATCACCTCCGTTCATCATATCACTGGCGGGTCCATCCCAGTCTTCGTTCTTTCCATCACTTCTCACAATAGAGAGACAAGAGGCGAGAGAATAGAGTCGATTGTGGAGATAAATATGGAAAAAGGCAGATCAGGAGAACAAGAAAGGTAGAGGAGAAACAGATGGATTCGATCCTTTAACCAATCACAGACTCTATGATCATCCGTGAATAGCTTCACTCCACAACACGACTACTAGGCTTGAGTACGGTGTTCACGCGTCCTCAAGTGCGCCAACTCGGATTTCATGCGTAGAAACTAGAAATCCCCTCCATACCCGATGGCCTTATTCTATCTAACTTGCACAAAAAATACGAGCAGGAGTTGAAGAATACAACCAATAAAAATATAAAATGTTTATGTAGAATTTTTTGGGTGAGGTTTGAACCATTTAATATTATTATCTATTAAAGAATCATGACATGGTCGTTCGATCTGAAGGCTTTTCTGACCAAAACTCGAAGAACACTATTAAGGATATGATTGGGATGATGAGAGACCAAGAACAATACATATTACCCTAATACTATATTAGGATTATGAGTGGAATCCAAATTGATCAAGAATGAAGATTGAGACTTCAAAGGGCTGTAACATTGTCGATGTTTTGATCGAGTAGAAAAGGAACATAACTTCCCAATGATACAAAATACAACAATTAATTTAGTTAATTATGAGAAAATACTAAAACTGCCACTAAATATAAGTATATACAAAAGTAACTCCAAATAATACAAATTCTATAAAAAAAATATTCTAACAAATGCTTATATAAAAAGACTATAAAATATATAGGAATCTACGTGTGCTATTAGAGGTGGCAAAACTGACATAATTTCGATACGAAATAAACAATTTTTGTAAGAGATTTAAAATTATTTAATTAAATTAAGTGACATGAAATCTACCCTAATAATAATAAATAAATCTACTCTAATAAATGAAAATGACTTTGGCACATGTCATTCTCTCATAAAATTAGCTACATGTAAATTTATCATAATTTTAAGATATATATTTATTTTCCACTTGTCATTGCTTCAATTTCATTTTCAATCTATCATTAATTTAGTTTCCATAAATTAAACCTACCATAATTACTATTAATTTTAAATTTTAAATTTTAAATTCAATTTCAAATAAATTTACAGTTTAAACCTTTATGTTTAACATTTTGTTATAATTAACTCGTTTAGTACACTAAACACATAATTTTAATTAATTTATTTTTTGCATGTTTTTTTCACATAATTTTCACTTATTTTAATTTCAAATTCAAATAAAATTTCTATTTAATAGTTCGTATTTAACATTTTGTTTTAATCAACCCGTATAATATACGGGTCTCACAACTAGTAAAGTATACACAAATCAAACAAATAATGTTAAGGTTGAGAATTTCAACTCGAAAATTTCATGTTTATTTAAATGGAATTTTTTTTAAAAATACTTACATTCGACATACCAAAAACCAAAACCAGATATAAACGAATTTTTGTTTTGGATTAAGTCTTTTTATGATGTGGAAAAGACTTAACCATTTAGATCAAGACTTCTTTTCGGTTTTAATTTTTTTCCCATACTTCATAGTTCTACTCAACCACTCCTTCCTTATGACATCACCCAAAACTTTCCTAACTCGTATTCTTTCAACTTTGTCATCTAAAATTATTATAAATTGATGGGTTTTATATGTAATAATGCGGAAAAATATCTTAAACTCTTAAGAACCCTAAATATTTAGGAGAGAGGGGAGAGGTATAAAATTCTCGAATTTGATCTTCTTAGAAAGTTAGGCCGAAAATTCCAATGCTAACGGTTTTACTTATAGCTGACAAGGAAACACCTACAAACCCTGATTTAAACATAAAATAATATTATTTCATATAAGGTAATTATCTAGTTCCTAGTTTATCCTCATGAAGGCTTCTAGAAGGCTCCAAGAGAGCCTCCAAAATCGTCAATAGCATAAGGGTTCTAGAACTTGTCATCTACTCAACTTTTGAACAATTACAGCTATAGTCTTTCAACTTTTAATTAATTCTAATTAACCCATAATTAATTCCAACTTAATTCTGAATAATTATAAATTAATTATAAATATTTCTAATTAATATATTAGTCATATAATATATTAATAAATCATTTATCTCTCTAAAGTCAATCTAGACAATTTCTTAGTTATGGGGGCAACCGAAAAAGGACTTTACTCTTATTCATCAATATTATACAAATTTAGTTAGGACCTTAGGCACCTTAATCCAACAGTCTTCCACTTGGATAAGTCGCTAACTATAATTGCTTGTGCAATTTCGAATAACCAGTAAAGATGTAACACCCGAGTCGTCAGGTATGAAATTAGACCATTAGTCAATTAAAAACTAATGAAGGGGTCATGAGTATGTTGTGCGTACACTAGGTACGCACGGCATACTCCTTCCATGCGTGCATCGGGGTGATCCATGTGTATGTTGGGGGTACCCATGCGTATGTTGGGCGTACTCAAGCCAGGGGCAAACCCTAATTTTTAGGGTTTGCACCCTATTTAAGCTCATTAAGTCCTTCAAGTTCATCTCCTTTTCAGCCCCCATTTCCTTTTAGTGCTAATCTCGAAAGCCTATCCATCTTGAGAGCATTCTTGAGCCTACAAAGAGTTCTTGTGTGTTCTTTTGTGATTTTGAAGAAGAAGAAGGAAGCTTGAGGATAAGCAAATAAGAATAAGAAGCTTGTCGATCCAGAGTTTGTGCATTATTTCTAGCTCATTGGAGGTATAAAGTCTGAAACTTGTTCATTCTAAGCTTAGATATTGGTTTAGGGAAGAACTTAGCATCTTTTGGTCCCCATAACTTGCTCTTTTCGAGTATGGGCTACTCTAGACCATTTAAGGTGTCCTTTTTTACTCTTAGGGGTGCATGAATCATAAAAGTTGTATCTTGAAGGTTAAGACTCAACCATGCATGAGTTGGTGGCCACTTAAGAGAGATAGAAGGCTTAATTCATGGTTTGAGTCCCATTAAGGCATGCAAGAGCATAAACTTTGCAAATTTATGGCTCAATACACTTCTATGAGATTGGATTTAAATTTTGGAGCATCTTTGGGTTGACTGACCAGTACGTCGGGCATACTCTTGGGTACGATATGCGTACTAGGCCAGTGCCTCGATTTTGGATCGACTATGTACGTCGGTCGTACGATCCATGCACGTCGTGCATACATAGTCTGTGGGCTTAAGAGATTTTGGGCTCGAGTTTTGTTGGGCTTTTTGCCTTGTATAGGTTTAGGCCTCAGGCATACCTGCAGTAGCAGGACATTTATGGGCTTTAGGCCTTTCTAGGAGCTCTTAGGCCATATTGGTCCATAAGGCCTTGTAGTTGGGCTTTGAATGCCTTTTTTGACTAGTTTGGATTTGGGCCTTGGTGGGGTAGGCCCACTAAGGCAAGGTTTACGCAACCATTTTTGCTTTTATGTCAAGAATTAGGGTTTAGGTCCTCGGGTTAGATTATTGACCTAATTGCTAATTAGGATTTTATACTTGTGACTTAGGGAGAGGATTTCGCGAGTCAGCCGCTGAGTGTGATTTGATACCTTCAGTCTGAGTTGATTTTCCTTCACTGTATTCATGTGTCGAAGGCACCAATGCCTGCCTACTAGTTTATGATGATTGTCTTTGTGACATTTGTCAGTAATGCATGTATTTGCTTGATAACTCTGTAATTCTTTTGTTATGATATTATGTGGCAGTGGTAGGGGTGAAATAGACCCGATACCGATTCAAATAGACCGAAGGGGATTGCAAGCACCCAAATATGCTTGATTGTACCCAGTTAAAATAGACCGAAGGGATTGCAAGCACCCAGATATGCTTGACTCTATGTTTGTATGGTATGGGGTATTTTGGGGAAAACTCACTAAGCTTTGTGCTTACGGTTTTTGGTTTATGTTTTAGGTACTTCCAGCTCGAAGGGGAAGGGTCTGGCATGATCACACTGCATCCACCTATAAGTTTCCACATTATGTGATTTTGGGAATTTGTACTCTGATAAAATGTTGTTGTGGTACACTTTCGACTATTTTGATATGATTATCGTATGTTTTGAATGAATTTAAAAACAAAATTTTTATCTATATTTTTGGGTTGTTACAAAAGAGTGCTTTCAAAACACTACCAAACTTCGTTGTTCTTAAGATAAGTGATCAACCATTACTTCGGTCTTCCCGATATCGTATGAACATAAGATATGGATTAGAATCAACCTCTTGTCCAATATTCTGTCTTCTGATAATCTCGTTTTGTGATGACGTCATTAGACTACTAATCGAATACATTAATTTAGTCCTGGCTGGGCCCAACACTATAATGTCAACATCAAAACACCGAGGGGCCCAAATATATCACTTTTTCTATTAAGGTAAAAGGAACGAATAAACTTCAACTATATAATCATTCAGTTTCACTCATTAAGTTATAAATGGAAATACATTTTATAGCACTCGGTTACAAGATGCGTTGGAGTAAACCGATTCGTAAAATATGACTTACATATATCCGTTTTAAGAATAAAATACATTATCGTCTTAGAATTACTCATGATTAAATCCATGAAGTGATCTCTAAGCGTGGGTTTAACCAATACTTAAAGTCTCTATTTCTAAATACTCATGAATTTTGCAGCAAGGGTTTAACCAATACTTAAAATCTCTATTCCCCAAGCCAAGACTTACCTTCTTTCAAGGTTGGAACACTGTTTCCTATTAGGAGTATGTCATCCACATACAAAACTAGAAAAGTTACAATGCTCCCATTAACTTTGACATACATGCAAGATTCATCTTCAATTGTAGAAAATCCAAACTCTTTGACTTTCTCATGGAAGCAAAGATTTTAGCTACGAGATGTTTGTTTCGGTCCATAAATGGACTTCTCAAGCTTACACACATTATTTAGGGAATTTGGCATGAACAAAACCTTCTGGTTGAGCCATGTAAACATCCTCAGGCAATTTCCCATTAAGGAAAACAATTTTGACATCCATTTGCCATACTTCATAGTCATTGTGAGAAGTTATGGCAAGCATTACCCTAATTGACTTAATTTTGGCAACTGGTGAAAAGGTTTCATCATAGTCAATCCCTTAGGTTTGAGTAAAGCCTTTTGCTACCATCCTAGCTTTGTAAGTCTGTACATTACCATACATTCCAGTCTTCTTCTTGAAGATCCATTTACACCCCAATGTCTTTCGACTAGGTGCTTGATCAAACAAGGTCCACACTTGGTTATCATACATGGATTGGATCTCACTATCCATTGCTTCTTTCCATTTAGCAGCCTTAAGGCCTGCCATCGCTTCCTTGTAGTTAACAGGTTCATCCATATTTATCAGTGTTGCATCATTAATAAATGAATCACCTTTAATAAATATATGGAAACCATAGAATGAAGGTGGCGTGCTAACCCTATTTGAAAGATCCCAAAAACACGACCCAAAAATTTTTGTTTTTACATATAATAAACGTCATAACACTAAGTGTCATATAATAAAACCATACGACGGGTGTCTCAAAAGACATAATAAAATGTCATGTCAAAAACTGTATCAAATCATGTCTAAGTATCTGAACAAAACTCCCAGGAATAAAGCTGAAGTTGTGGTGTGTGCGATGCCATCATCCCGAGCTCTTCCCTTTACTTGCGGAAGTACCTGAAACCAAAATTGAAACTGTAAGCACGAAGCTTAGTGAGCTCCCCCCAAACTACCACATACCATACAATAACATATAAAGCATCTACTGGGCCTTGCCCACTGCATCGGACCGAAGTCCAGAAACTAACTAGGGCCTTCCCCTCTGCATCGGACCGAAGTCCGGAACTAACTACATTGGACCGAAGTCTGGAAGTGATTGAGACCTTGTCCCCTGCACCGAACCGAAGTCCAAAACTAACTGAACATAACATAGCATAAACATATCAACTAGCATGAATACATATACGGCATACTGCATCGGAACAGAGTCCGAAACACATAACACAAAACGCGCTTGAATCACAAAGACATCAAGCACTCTAACTACTGCATCGGACTGAAGTCCGGAACTACTGCTAACTAAACGAGTCGGCATTATGGCCGTAGACCCGTTCCTACTGGAAGGAAACTCACCTCGTAGCCTAGCTGCTGAAAGAACTGCTCCGGAATCTATCTGCTACGGCTCCGGCTTCACCCCGGCTACAATTTCCATAAGTAACCTCAATCAAATAATGATAATAATACTGAGGGTAAAAAGACTATCTTACCCTTGGTCAAACTCAACCTATCGGTCAAAGTCAACATTCAGTTGACCTGACTCGTCGAGTTGGGTAACCAACTCGTCGAGTCCTTACTCTCACTTTCTTGCTTCAGCCCGATACTACTCGTCGAGTTCAGCATAGACTCGACGAGTTCCTCTTCGAACTAACACTCAGTCAATCTGCATCCGACTCGCCGAATTGTATGAACAACTCGTCGGGTTCTCCTTCAACATATGAACACTCTGACTGTGACTCGCCGAGTTGTATGAACAACTCGTCGAGTCTGTTCTTGAGGCATGAAGATTGCCTTGGACTCACCGAGTCAGGGCATTGACTCGCCGAGTTCTTCCACGAATGATTCTAACCTCTAGCTCACTGATTTCATCTCTCACTCACTGGTCCCACTCGGCATAACTCGAAAAGGGGAAAACAAGGGACTCGCGAATCGACTCCCCGAGTCTGAAGAACGACTCGCCGAGTCGTATACATGCAATCACTATATACTCGATTATGCTTGAAACCAGTTCATTCCATTCATAGATCTGGGTTCTTGGGGCTTGATTAACACGTAAAGTTTCCAACTTTACGTGTAAATAACATCAAATGAAGGTTTTACGGCTCAAAGCACACTATAAGAGTAGATCTAGAGCTTTCATGCAAAATGGCTCCATAAAGGTACTAGATCTAAGCTTCTGGAACTCAAACCTAGTTAGATCTGAAGGCTATTCATCCCAATGAGTCCTCTATGCCACTACCAAGCCAAGAAATGGTTCAAGAATAGCTTTAGTGGCTTTCCAAAGGGGATTGAAGCATAGAAACAGAAAAGGGTCGAGTTATACCTCCCTATACTCTGAAATGTCACAAAGATCTTGGATCTCCTTCTTCTGCCCTTGATCTACCTTCTTTCTTCTCACAAGATCTTCAAAGAATCACACCAAAACACACAAAAAGCTAAGAGAGTTCTAGGGTTTCGAGAAGGATGCTCTAGGGGGTGATGGGGGCTGAATTGGGGTCCCAAAAAGTTGAATAAATAGGGTGCAAACCCTTGAAATTAGGGTTTCATCCAGACTGGCAGACTCGCCGAGTCCAAAATATGGACTCGCCGAGTAGCCAACTTAAACGTGCTCAAAATCCCGACTCTACTCGACGAGTCTGGCTACTGACTCGTCAAGTTCCTCTTGAAATCTTGAAAAATAATTATTTAAATAACATACCAGAATTTGGGGTGTCAGAACTCTCCCCCACTTGACTCAGACTTCGTCCTCGAAGTCTGCTGCCGCTGAATCTGGAAACAACTCTGGGTAATGCTCCCGCATCTCCTACTCGGACTCCCATGTCCACTCTGAACCCTTCCAGTGCTGCCACTGCACCTTCACTAACTTAATTACGTTGTTCCTCAAGGTTTTTACCTTCCGATCTAAGATCGCAACTGGTCTCTTGACATAATTTAGGCTGCTATCAACCTGAATATCCTCCATGGGTACTACTGCCGACTCGTCCACCAAACACTTCCTCAACTGAGAAACATGGAAAGTGTTGTGGATTTGGCTAAGCTCTGGCGGAAGATCTAATCGGTAGGCGAACTGACCCACCCGGTCCAAGACCCTAAAAGGACCAATGAGCCTGGGGCCCAGCTTGTCCCTCTTTCGGAATCTGATGACACCCTTCCAGGGTGATACCTTCAGGAGGACCATGTCACCCACCTGAAACTCTAAGTCTGAACGTCTCCTGTTGGCGTAACTCTTCTGCCGACTCTGTGCAGTCTGTAATCTACTACAAACCTGTTGGATCAACTCCGTCGTCTTGAGCACCACTTTGGTGCTCCCAATGACACGCTGACCGACCTCGCCCCAGCAGATCGGGGTCCTGTACTTCCTCTCGTATAACATCTCGAAAGGATGGCGGTCAATACTCGCATGGTAGCTGTTGTTATACGAAAATTCCGCTAACGGAAGATACGTATCCCAGCTGCCACCGAAATCTAGAACACATTCCCGGAGCATGTCCTCGAGAGTCTGGATCGTCCTCTGGCTCTGCCCGTCCGTCTGAGGGTGGAAAGCAGTGCTGAAAAGGAGACGAGTCCCCATCTCGTCGTGAAACCGCTTCCAGAATCTAGAAATAAAACGGACGTCTCGGTCTGACACCACCGAGACAGGCACTCCATGCCGTGCCACCACCTCCCGCACATAAATATCGGCTAACTTCTCCGCCGATATACTCTCCTGAATCGGTATAAAATGAGTACTCTTCGTCAACCGATCCACAACGACCCAAATCGAATCCACTCCACGTGCAGTCCTGGGAAGCTTTATGATGAAATCCATGGTGATGTCTTCCCATTTCCACACTGGAATGTCTAACGGTTGCATCTTGCCGTGAGGCCTCTGGTGTTCTGCCTTGACCTTCCTGCAGGTCAGGCACCTCTCCACATACCAGACAACATCCCGCTTCATGCAGGGCCACCAATAATAGGGTCGAAGATCTCTATACATCTTCTTCGCCCCTGGATGGATAGAAAATCGAGACTTGTGGGCCTCATCCATCAGCACCTGCCCTACCCCTCCCCATTATGGCACCCAAACTCGACCATGAAGGGTCAACAATCCTCGACTATCATAGTCGAAGGAAGCTACTCGGCCCACGATCCTTTCACACTTCTGCCTCTCCTCCTTGAGGCCCTCGACCTATGCCTCTCTGATCTGCTCCAATAATGGAGTAATCACTGTCATTCTCAGACATATATCCCTGATCGGGGCTGCTGCCGCCTTGCGGCTTAGGGCGTCGGCCACCACATTGGCCTTCCCTGGGTGATAAAGGATCTCACAATCATAATCCTTCAATACATCTAACCATCACCTCTGTCTCATGTTCAGATTCGGCTGATCCATGAGGTACCTCAAGCTCTTGTGATCTGTGTAAATGGTACAACGGACCCCATAGAGGTAATGTCTCCAAATCTTGAGGGCAAACACCATTGCCCCCAACTCTAAATCATGTGTGGTATAGTTAGCCTCGTGAGGCTTCAACTATCTCGAGGCGTAAGCTATCACATGGCCTCGCTGCATCAACACTGCTCCCATACTTGTGATCGAAACATCACAGTAGACCACAAAATCCTCTACTCCCTCTGACAGGGCAAGAATTGGTGCCTCGCACAATCTCTGTCTAAGGGTCTCGAATGCTGCCTGCTGCTCAGGCCCCCAGCGAAACACCACTGACTTCCTAGTCAGTCGGGTGAGCGGTACATCTATCTTGGAGAAACCCTGGATGAATCTCCTGTAGTACCCTGCCAAACCTATAGGGGTGCAAACGAGCCAATCTACTCGTGAGCTACTCGAGATTGGCTTGTTAAAAGCTCGACTCGAAACCGATTTTGAACGATCCCGAGCCGAGCTCGAGCTTAATATTAAGCTCGTTTATTAAACGAGCTCGAGCTCGAGCCTATGTCACTAAGCTCGATTAGGCTCGCGAGCCTAAACGAGCTTTTATATAATATAATTTATTATTATTATTATATACTAAAATAAAAAATATATTTGGGGAATTAGGAACTTATAATATTAATAAATGAGCTTCTTAACGAGCTCGAGCCGAGCTTAAGCTAATTTAGGCATGTCGAACAAAAAACGAGTCGAGCCCGAGCTCGAGCCGAGCTTATATAATTATTTACGAGCTCGAGCCGAACTCGGTACAAGAAAGCTCGAATCGAGCCGAGCTCGAGCTCGAGCCTCATATAACTTAAACGAGCCCGAACCGAGCTTGTCAAAGCTCGGGCTCGGCTCGGCTCGTTTGCGCCCCTACAAACCTAGAAAGCTCTGAATCTCAGATGGAAACTTCGGGACCTCCCACTACATCACGGCCTCTATCTTGGCCGGATCTACCAAAATACCCTTCAGGTTGACGAGGTGACCAAGGAATTGCATCTCGCGCAACCAAAACTCGCATTTGGAGAACTTCGCAAAAGTCTCTCCCTCCTCAAGATCTCTAGCACCTCCCTCAGGTGCTCCTCGTTCTACTCCTGGGTCTTGGAATAAACCAAGATATCATCAATGAACACTATCACAGACCGATCCAACATCGGTCTGCACACGCGATTCATGAGATCCATGAATGCGGCTAGAGCGTTGGTGAGCCCAAACGGCATCACCACAAACTCATAATGACCATAACGGGTCCTGAAAGCAGTCTTCTGCACATCCTCATCCCTGACTTGCGTCTGATGTTACCCAGAGCGTAAATCGATCTTGGAAAACCAAGACGCTCCCTGAAGCTGATCAAATAAATCATCTATCCTCAGAAGTGGGTAACGGTTCTTCACCGTTACCTTGTTCAACTCCCGGTAATTGTCACACCCCCAAACCAGACGGCGGAAACGTCCGGGGGTGGAGGACTTCATTTGTAGTATCACAACACATGTATCATAGTAATCAAATCACAAACAACCATTGTATTTAAAAGTATAATATTTACATGTGTTCAATCATTGTATATTGAAACCAAAATAGTTATACAAAAGAAGAAGATAAGACTCTTAATGGCTCCATCTTCTCAAAAAGCTCGGGGAGTACCTGTTATTATATCCCTGATAAAACAAGTTGTGTGTAGATCTATATCAGGATTGACAACCCCGCACTCAGGCTGCTAGCTACAGTCAGGCATACACGCCAATGAGTGGCAATTGTTATCAACAGTTTAAGCGCTTATCAGGCGTTTATTTCAGGCGCTCATGTCTTAGTATGGTTATAATAACTCATTAAAAAGATATTTACAACACGTTAGTGTATAAACAACTAAACGTAAGTACATCTTCAAAGTACCAGTTTACAAAATGCAAAGTACAATGGTATACTATAGTTTTCAATAACAGCTGGTGAAGCCAGGCACACTCTCAAATACAAGTTTTACAAATACATTGGTTTACAAATAGGACGGTTTTATGGGAATAAAACTACTTTTCACATACCACAGAAAATATGGGATTTTCTAGAAGTGTTTTCATATTCAAAATACAAAGACACCCATTCAATCATAAAGACTTATGTACTCACTCAACTTATTGTTGATACTCTCTTTTCAAATTACTTGTATTATCAGGGAAATAATAACAGGTACTCCCCGAGCTTTTTGAGAAGATGGAGCCATTAGGAGTCTTACCTTCTTCGTTTGTATAACTATTTTGGTTTCAATATACAATGATTGAACACATGTAAATATTATACTTTTAAATACAATGGTTGTTTGTGCTTTGATTACTATGATACATGTGTTGTGATACTACAAATGAAGTCCTCCACCCCCGGACGTTTCCGTCGTCTGGTTTGGGGGTGTGACAGATTGGTATCAGAGCATTGTTTATAGTGAACTCAGTATATCAATCCATAAAAGATATACAAACTATAAATACATTGGGGCTAAGAACTCTGACTACAAGTATACTTTTAAAAATTACAAGTATTTTTACAAGAAGTATACTAACCCCCATACCTACAAGTACATAGTCATAAGAAATTAAAAGTATTTGGATGTTGAACATTACAGTTAAACCCGGGCAGTTATGTAATCATATCTAGACTTAATATAGGCTGATCAACTATATTGATTTCAGACATGACCAACATGTGTTTGGGAGTGATAGTAGTGTTGTGACATGTCTAAAACTTACCAACTACAGAAGAAACTTTAAGAACAGAACATAAAATATTATAAGAATATTATAAACATCGATATGCTTTAGTTTTTTTTTCAGGCATTTCTCATAACCTTATTCTCGTATAGACACAATGGCAGGACATCATCTACCAGGGGACCCTTATTTTCCAAATCATGGCAATCAAGGATGGATAGTGGAGGATCCGGAGGAGGATCCAGAAGAAGACTCAGATGAAGAACCATTTGAGGACAGCGAATCAAGCGGTACAGATACAGAGCCACAAGTCTGCAACCCGGGGATACGCCCCCCGAGACAAGAGGAAGCAATACCCATACCCGAGTGGGGCCAATACATAAACCATTGGAGTCAACAAGACGACCAACGCCCTCCCTACGGAATGACACGAGGTTTTTATAACGTCTCGGAAGGAGGAACAGCCGACAGAGCTCTTCCAGTTATAGTGAACCGAATTGCCCGACAATTCGATCAATCAAGGATGTCAATTAATCGTATCCTAGAAGTGAATGCGGCTGCGCAGGCTAACGCTGCCGATATCCTTCGTCTTGACGAGATGCAAGATGATACCCAACACCATACTGAAGCCCTTCAAAGGCAACTTAATGCTGCTGAATCAGAGATCAGAGGACTGAGGGAGCATCAAGCTGCCCAAGAAAGGCGTTGGAAATCGCAAGACGAAGCGGAACCCAATAACCGTCGTAGCAACCGCCGCAAGTAGTGTTACACTACTTTCTAGTTTAATATACTAAATGTATAGACTACTTTCAGGATATGTATAAATCAAGTATCAATAAAATAATAAGCACTTTACTTCAACAAGAGTTATTACAATTTACATAAACATTCCATTCCAAAGTGTTGGGATTTTGGATACATTCCAGTGTTATTTTTCATACTTTTCAAATACGACCGCGAAAATTTTTATTTTCGGTAGACCGGTTTGATGTCGATACTTTTGCAATATTGTGGTTTATTAAAGACCTACTTTAGGGTTAAGTTTCCAAATTACATATGCTTAATATACCAATACAATTGACATGTACTTTCATACTCTTTGAAAAATAACCACTTCATTTTAATCTATCCAGTTGCAAGTTGTACTTGCAATGGACATCCATTTTCAAATCGTTACAAGATTCTTGTTGAATTAAGTGTTTAAGTTCAGAGATATCAAATTCATATTCATTCTTGATATCTCACTATCTTTTTTTCTATTGACTTTTATAGAAAAAGATGCCTCCTCGTAGGAATCCAAGACGTAACAATGAAACGGAAGCACCGACGCCACCTCCACCACCACCCCCTCAATTCGATGCTGCCATGTTCCAAGCGGCAGTCACGGCAGCTGTAGCGACTGCCTTATCACATATCAATACTCCTGGTGCTAGTGGGTCGGGAGCTGGTCCACGTCCTTCTAACCTTACCAAGGGTCATGAGCACTCGAGAGAGTGCACTTATAAAGACTTATCGAATGCCAAACCCAGGACCTTTAATGGAACTGGAGGAGTGATGGTTTTAAGGAAGTGGATTGAGAAGATAGAAGCAGACTTTGAAATTTGCTCCTGTCCAGAGGGTAGCAAAGTTAAATTTGCTGCCTTTATTTTCTTAGATAGGGCCCTAACATGGTGGAATGGCCATGTTAAGTCACTAACTTTGGTAGTGGCTAATACTATAAGCTGGGAGAACCTAAAAACCATGTTGATGCGGGAATACTGCCCATGAGGGGAAATTCAGAAACTGGAGTAAGAACTCTGGGGTATTACGATGGCCGGTGCCGACATAACGACTTACACGAATCGATTCTGTGACTTGGCGATTCTGTGTCCGGAGATGGTTGCTCCAGAGAGCAAAAAGATTGAAAGGTATATTTGGGGACTGTCGCCCCAGATACAAGCAAGTGTCATTGCATCTAAACCTGTCACTTTTGACAGTGCCAAGGAACTGGCACAGTCACTTATTGACCACGGAAACCGTCAAAACTCTGTGGTTACTGCCCCATAACAACCTAGGGAGAACAACAACAACAGCAAGAAGAAGGGTTGGAACAAAAGGAAGGGAAAATCTCCTCTGGAACCTTCAAAGAAGCAACAAATAGTGACAGTCCATGCTACTACTGTGCCTGCTACCATACCTACTACTGCACCTGTTGTTGCCCCTAACTACCCAGCACCAACTAAGCCCTATGTCGGTAGCCTCCCTAAATGCAACAAGTGCAATTTTCACCACACTAGAAATTGCCCTGAAATGCAGTGCCGTAACTGCAACAGGAAAGGGCATACTGCCCGATTCTGTAGAACACCACCTCAACCCCTTAACCAAGTATCGGCCGCTGGAGTAAGTCGAGCATGCTACCAATGCGGTGACGTGGGGCATTTCAAGAAAGATTGTCCAAAAGCTGGAAATGTCGGTGGGGTTGGGAGAATTCTAGCACTAGGTCACGAAGAAGCAGTGGCAGACCCTGCTGTGGTCACGGGTACGTTCCTTCTCAACAATACTTATGCATGCCTTCGTTTTGATTGTGGTGCCGAGAGGAGCTTCGTGAGCCATAACTTTAAACATCTACTAAATCAGAACTCCCAACCACTAAATAAAACCTTCACAGTAGAAATGGCTAACGGGAAATCCGAATCCACCAATGATATATACATAGGATGTACCCTTACCTTAAATGACTTGTCTTTCCCAATAGACCTTATGTCGGTCTCTATCAAAAGTTTTGACATCATAATAGGTATGGATTGGTTGTGCCCCAACCATGCCGACATCCTATGCTATGAAAGAGCTATTCGTTTGAACTTGCCAACTAACGAAACTCTTATTATCTATGGCGACAAACCCGGAACGAACCTTCAGATCATTTCATGCATCAAGGCATAGAAATACCTTCGCAAGGAGTATTGTGCATTCCTAGCTCATGTGGTAGACAAAAATCAAGAAGTGAAAGACATCGCAAGCATTCCTGAGGTCTGAAACTTTCCCGATGTATTTCCCGATGAACTTCCAGGGGTGCCTCCCGAACGACAAGTCGAATTCCGAATCGACTTAATCCCTGGAGCTACTCCTGTAGCCAAATCCCCCTATCGTCTTGCACCATCTGAAATGCAGGAATTATCCATCCAACTTAACGAACTCCTAAACAAAGGTTTCATAAGACCAAGCTTCTTACCTTGGGGAGCACCGATTTTGTTCGTAAAGAAGAAGGATGGATCATTTCGCATGTGTATTGTAACGTCCCAAAATTCAAGACCAAAAATTTCTTTTAATAAAATATTACTTAAAGTAAAATCATCATTTCAAAACATAAACAGAGTATTAGTTTTCAAAACACATGTTCATTATTAGAGTAAAACATTCCCAGGCTGACTAATCTATGGTGTGTGACATGCGATCATCCCGAGCTCCATCATCCGCTACCGGAAGTACCTGAAACCACAACTGAAAACCGTAAGCGCGAAGCTTAGTGAGTTCCCCACCCTACCACATACCATGCATAACCACATACTGCACTTACTGGGCCACGCCCCCTATCCTGGGCCTCGCCCCCTACCTCGGGCCTTGCCCGCTACAACGGCCCCGCCTGGCTTCGAGCCCCGCTCGGATACAGATTTGTTTCACTTAGGCCTCGCCTGTCACAGGGCCCCGCCCACTAACATATAATAGCACATAAACATATCACATCACATCACATAAGCTAAATACCTACTAATGGATCTTGTTCTAAGGCCTCGCCTATCTCTGGGCCCCGCCCGTGTCCTGCTACTGATGAGTCATGGAACCCCGTCCATACTGGTGATGATAGTGAGGTACGGGCCCAGCCCACCCTCACTCCTTCCCTAGCTTGGGCCTCGCCCCTGCTCTGCTGCTACTGAGATGTCGAACACCATCCACACTCTGCTATTGGTGAGATACGGGACCTCGCCCACACTCACCTCCCTACCAGGCACATACAAGTATCACACTGTCACACCCCCGAACCAGACGGCGGAAACGTCCGGGGGCTGTTGTGACTCAATTGAATACCATCACAATGAATATACATGAATCATAACATCATTCATCACCAACATTTGAATATTACAACTGATAGTGTTTACATCCATTACATTGTCTCAAAACATTACAATCTCAAAAGTAGATGGTTCGATACTAATTAACACACAGCAACACATCATAGAGTACAATTCTTCCATCACTTTATCTGTTACCTGAGAATACAAGTATTTTGAAAAACGTCAACATATGAAATGTTGGTGAGTTCATAAGTAGTGTTTGAAATCCAATGTTTTGTATTGTTTGAAAACCACCAGAAAATCCGATATTTTCTGAAAATAGTATAGTCAAAAAGGTGTGAAGATCCATAAGTATGCTTGTTTGTTTTCTATAGATGTAAGCGTACGATTTGTAAAACTTGTTATGTAGTTCATAGGTGTAATAGTTGAAAACCCTAGGAAAACCCGACGTTTTCCTAATATTTTGCTTTAAATTAGTTCATGTGTTGTTATTTCGTTACGACAGGTGTATTCGTTGAGCTCCGGAGGCATTGGGTGTACAGTGGGTTGTGAATTGTTGTAACATACGTTAATGAAAACGTCCAGTTGACAACCGTACAAGCGATCCCTTAGGCGTCGCTCGCACTTATTCACATAACCCAACCCTCCCGGACTTGTGTAGTCCCACGACCGAAGGGAAAAGGAGAAGGTGCGAAACCCTCGGTATTTCCCTACGTCGTTCAAGACCATTGCGAATGCGAAGGGCCCGAAGCCCAACTCGCAATCGTGAGTTCCTGACTTTACTAGCAGTACCGAAGGACCCTAGGAGACCTGCAGGACGTTTTCCATTGAAAGTCCTTTTACATGAGGTTAAGTCGTATTAGACCCAACTACATGTAACCAAGTATCCTTTGGGCCTAAAGATCATGTCGTCGGGCTAGCTAGGCCAAACAAGCATGATTTGAAACTTTTGGGCCTAAGGAAGGTACGTCGACGTATAGAGTAGTTCCACGAGTGTATAGAGTTCCGAGAGTTCCATGTGTGTATTGAGCGTCGCAGTGTTAGTAGTTTTGGATTTGTTATTGATTCGAGACCGAATCAATTCGTTTGATAACGATTGTTAGTGATATTGTGTATTGTAATTCATCGAGAGTCGTAGTGTTAGTCTTGGTTCACAACGAGTGTATTGAATTAACATTGAAAATTTTCAGTTTACAACCCCTCTTTATTTTGTAAATTTACTTTTTCACCCCTTTAAGTAAATTAATTTCCGGTTTAGTCCTTAAACCATTTTTCTTGGCATTTTAACATCAAAACTTAATGAAATTGATATTTTTCAGCACCTTTTTAATTGAAAACAGCTTTAGACCCTGAAAATACAATTTTTCTCGGTTGTAGCCCTTTATTTCGAAATTTTTACACTTTTGGCCCAAATTGGAAAAATTTTGCAACTTTGGTCCTTTTTAACTATGGAAAGCATTTTTGACCTTTGAAAAGTACTTAGAACACTAATAACCCACTGTTTTACAGAAAAACACGGTTCAGCCCCTCAAGTTTGGGAAATTTCGCATAATGGGCCCTATTGGGCCGAAAATGTCATTTTTAGCCCATTAAGCTTGAAATTTATGTTTTTAATCCTCCAAAAGAGTATATTTTCAGAAAATACATTATGGAAAATGTTTTGACTCATCTCACCCATCAGAATTCGAAATATTTCATTTTGGGCCCTTTAACTTTATATTTTTAACATTTTATGTCCAAAAATTGAGTTTTTAGCCCAAAGAAGATGTTATTAAGCCATTTAGCTATTTTTCTTGGAACACTTTGTATGTAGAAATATATTTGATGCTAGTATCATTTAACATAAATTATATCTCGATTTTTAGGGGTTTATGGCTAGATGCAACATTATAAACACACAAAAACACACATATAAGCATAGAAATCATACAAGGCATACAAAACACATATAGATCTACACTTTCACTTGTATTCCCCCCCCCCCCCACAAAACTTATAAAATAGAAAAATAGGAGGTATGAAGCTCACCTTAGGGGGTAGTTTCGGTTCTTGAAGAAAAGATGGAAGAAAACTTGGTGATTTTCGGCCCTAGCACCCCTTGATGAAGATCTCGAGTTTATGGAGTTTTATAGGAGTATGATCACCAAAGAAACTTGTTTAGAATAAGAGATCTCATGTGAGAGGGGAGTTTTGAAGCTTAGACATGGAAAAACTTACCAAAGGATGATGATAACCTTGAAGAATCCTCTTGAAACACAAGAAAATTTTCGAGACTTTGAATGGAGAGGAAGAGAGAAGTCTTGAGTGATTTAGAGAGATTTTTGTGAGATGTGTGTGTGTGTGTGTGTAAACTCTCGGCCAAGGGAAGGGAAAGAGAGAAATGAGAAGTGAGTGAAGTGACATGTGCATCGAAACATGTGTTTGTGCATGGAGATCCATGAGAGAATAAGGAGGTGGCATTGAAAGTCAAACCTTCTTCATTTCTTCTTGGATTTGGGCCATGGGCCGAGAATTTATAAGGAAAAGGAAAAATTTGGGCTTTTATGCCCTCTAGCCCATGTAGAAGTTAGGTTGGATGAGTTTTAACCTAAAAGAAATATAATATGATTTTTACCCTTTGTTGGACTAGTTTAGGTTATTCATGTTTCAAAACTCTTAATTTATTTCATTCTAGGCCCAATATGGCCCATAATGTTGAAATAAATTAATGTGGGTCCAATTAGAGCCCATTTAAGGGTTCTAAGCCCATGATAGTCAAATTGGAAGCTTATTGGTCCATAGAGTCCAATAAGGAAGCCCTAGTCCAAAATGGACCTAATCAAGAACTTCTAGGGTTTCCAAACCTTATTTGAGCATATGAGATATATTTGAATGAGAATAGAGTATAGTATTCACTTAGAGTATATGCTTTTACAATGGATAATGTTTATGTGAGAAGAGAATTTCCTAGCTAAAAATGCTAGTTGTGACACACACAGACAACAAGTATAAACTATCACATAAACCGTTCCTTGGGGACCCGCCCTCTACCATTGGACCTTGTCCCGAATATCGTACTAACATATTGTGCCTAGGGCTAACCCCCGGGTCTTCTACTCATAACTACATGGGCCGGCATTGTGGCCTTAGACCCATTCACACAAAGGGAAACTCACCTGCACTGGCTGAACTTGCTGATGATCCCACTAGCCGCTGCCCGGCAACTCTCTGAACTCCGGCTCCACCCGCTCCCCGAGCTACCAATAACAATGCGACACTGAGTCTAACTGACCCCCGAAAGACTACCAAGCCAACTCTGGTCTAAGTCAAAGTCCTGGTCAAAGTCACCTTCCAGGTCAACCCTACTCGCCGAGTCCACTTACTGACTCGCCGAGTTCTTATGCTCAAAGTCCTTCCAATCGCGACTTGACTCGCCGAGTCAGCCCCCGACTTGCCGAGTCTTCTGATTCCCGAATCATGTCCTGTCTAACTCACTGAGTCCTTGCTCGACTCGCTGACTCGAGTCTTAACTCGAAGGGTTTGGGGTTCCGCGACCTGACTCGCCGAGTCCAAGAACAGACTCGCCGAGTACAAGGCAATCCTCATCCAACTCGCCGAGTTGTTCTTCCAACTCGCCGAGTTCATGCCCAACTTCATCCGACTCGACGATCTGTTCATCCCACTCGTCGAGTTCCTCCTCATCTTCAAGCTACTCGTCGAGTCCACTCAAAGGACTCGCCGAGTCCATCCGGTCCTTCATACATGCAGAGGACTTTTGAGTCATGCAGGGACTCAAATCTGTAGATCTACCCTTCCCAAGCCTATTCCTCACGTAAAGTTGCAAACTTTACGTGTAGAGAAGGAGATCTAAGCAAAATACACCATAAACTAGGGTTTAAGGCAAGAAGGCTCCATAATCAGCTCAAGGGCAGATACTTTATGGGACACTAGACCAAAACAAACATGGATCTGAGGTAGCACCCTCAGATCTGGACTTCTAGCTCAGAATGGTTACTATCATGCAAAGAATGCCTAACACACACATAGATCTAGGTGCAAGGGAGTCCAAGGACTAGCTTATTACCTCCAAAAGCTCATAAATGCCTTCCCAATCCCGGATCTACAGCCCCCTTTTTGCACTCTCAAGATTCTTCTTCTTTCTCCAAGCTTAATGCACTCTTCAAGGCAATAAATGGCTCAATCAAAGGATATGACGGCTAGGGTTTGGTATCCAGGGAAAAAGAGGCTGTAAGGAACCCTAGGAAGAAGATTAAGACGTTTATATAGGCTCCAAGTCCCGAATTTAGGGTTTTCCACGCACATACCAGACTCGTCGAGTCCACATGGCCGACTCGCCGAGTTGGTCACTTACGCCTCGACCCGGATCCCACTCGGACTCGCCGAGTCCCTCCTTGGACTCGCCGAGTCGACCCCTAAACTTAGGGTTTTCTTTCCTTTCTTGGCCTTCAAAACTTTGGGTGTTACATGTATAGACTACAGCGAGCTGAATAAACTTACCATCAAGAATCGATACCCTCTGCCTCGCATTGACGACCTATTCGACCAACTTCAAGGGGCGAACTACTTCTCGAAGATAGAATTAAGATCCGGGTATCACCAGTTACGAATTTTGGAGGAAGACGTTCCCAAAACCGCGTTCAAAACTCGTTATGGTCATTACGAGTTTATAGTGATGCCATTCGGATTGACGAATGCACCTGCAATGTTCATGGACCTAATGAATAGAGTGTGTCGTCCATTCTTGGACAAATTCGTTATAGTCTTCATTGACGGTATCCTTATCTACTCAAAGAACAAAGAGGAACATGGCCAAAATCTTCGTCAAATATTACAAACTCTTAGATCGGAGAAGCTCTATGCGAAGTTTTTAAAGTGTGAATTTTGGATCAGGAAGGTAGATTTCCTAGGTCACGTGGTCAGTTCAGAAGGAATACACGTCGACCCTTCCAAAATAAAGGCAATTGAAAACTGGTCAACACCTAAAACACCTACAGAAATCCGTCAATTCTTAGGTCTTGCTGGCTATTATTGCAGATTCATTCAAAATTTCTCTCGAATAGCTAAGCCTCTTACTACTCTGACCCATATGTAACACCCCAAAGTTTGGAAAGTCAAGAAAAGAAAGAAGACCTCAATTTTTAGGGGAGACTCGGCGAGTCTATGGAGGGACTCGGCGAGTCCGAGCGGGATCCGGGTCGAGGTGTAAGCGACCGACTCGGCGAGTCGGCCAAGGAGACTCGACGAGTTGGGTCTGAACGAGGAAAACCCTAAATCCGGTACTTGGAGCCTATTAAGCGTCTCATTCTCCTTCCTAGGGTTCCTTTACTGCCTCTCTACCCCAGAACACCAAACCCTAGCCACCATATCCGTTTTAGAGCTAGATTTTTCCTTGAAGAGTGCACTAAAGCTTGGTAAAGGAAGAAAGGCTTTGGAGGTGCAAGAAGGGACTGTAGATCCAGGATTGAGAAGACATTTAAGACCAATTGGAGGTAATAAGCTGTTGCTTGGAATCCCTTTGCACCTAGATCTATTCTCATGTGTGAGTTTTGGACATTTTGGCATGATAAGTAACCATTTCGAGTTAGAGGTCCAGATCTGAGGTTGCTACCTCAGATCCATGTTTGTTTTGGTCTAGAATCCCCTAAAGTATCAGCCCTTGGTATGTTGAAGAAGTATGTTGCCATAAACCCTAGTTTGAATGTGTTTTAAGCCTAGATCTCTTGATCTACACGTAAAGTTTACCACTTTACGTGGGGGATAGGCCTTAGAAGTATGGATCTATGAGTTGGAAGCCCTGCTTAGCTCGAAAAGCCACTGCATGGATTAAGGACTGAATAGACTCGGCGAGTCCTTCGAGTGGACTCGGCGAGTATCTTGAAGATGAGGAGGAACTCGACGAGTGGGATGAACAGCTCGTCGAGTCGGATGAAGTTAGGCATCAACTCGGCGAGTTGGAAGAACAACTCGACGAGTTGGTTGAAGATTGCCTTGGACTCGGCGAGTCTATTAGTGGAATCGGCGAGTCAGGTCGTGAAACCTCAAACCCTTCGAGTTGAGACTCGAATCAGTGAGTCGGGTGGTGACTCAGCGAGTTGGTCAGGACAGGACTTGGAACTAGTTGGACTCGGCGAGTCGAGTCGTGAATAGAAAGACCCTGAGCTTATGAACTCGGCGAGTCATTAGGAGGACTCGGCGAGTAGGGTTGACCTGGAAGGTTGAATTTGACCATAGTTGACTTAGTTGACTGTCAGACTAAGTGTTATATGTATATTGATAGCTCGGAGAGCTAGAGGAGCAGCGGTTCAGGGGATTGTCGAGTAGCATCCAGAGGATTATCAGCAGAGCTCAGCAGTTCAGGTGAGTTTCCTTCCAGTAGTAACGGGTCTAAGGCCACAATGCCGGCCCGTTTAGCTAGCAGTCAGCTTCGGACTTCGGTCCGATGCAGGGGACAGAGGTCCCAGTCAGGTTTGGACTTCGATCCGATGTAGTAGTTAGTATGTTTAATGCCTTCGTGGCTTAGACAGGATTTATGTGTTTATGCTAGTTGATATGTTTATGCCATGTTCAGTCAGCTTCGGACTTCGGTCCGATGTCAGCTTCGGACTTCGGTTCGATGTAGGGGACAAGGTCCCAGTCAGCTTCGGACTTCGGTTCGATGTAGGGGACAAGGTCCCAGTCAGCTTCGGACTTCGGTCCGATGTCAGCTTCGGACTTCGATTCGATGTAGGGGACAAGGTCCCAGTCAGCTTCGGACTTCGGTCCGATGTAGGGGGGCAAGGCCCCAGTTGGTCCGGACTTCGGTCCGATGCAGTGGGCAAGGCCCAATATGTGCTTTATATGTTATTGTGTGGTATGTGGTAGATTGGGGGAGCTCACTAAGCTTCGTGCTTACGGTTTTCAGTTTTGGTTTCAGGTACTCGGTTTTCAAAAGAGGAGCTCGGGAAGATTGCAGAGCACACACCATAGTCAGTTAGCCTGGGGATGTTTGACTCTGATAACGATATTATGTTTTGAATTTAATACTCGAAAGTTATGTTTGACTTCTGATACGTTGTTTATAAATCTAGTTTTAGTAATGTTTTAAAAGAAATTTTTAGTCGTGATTTTGGGTCGTTTCAAGTTGGTATCAGAGCCTTGGTTTGAGGGATTCGGGCGCATTTTTGAGTGTGCCTGAACTCAAACTAAGGAAGTGGTATAGAGTTTTCAAAAGAAAAAATCGTAGTTACAAAAGAATTTTGAGAAAAGAAAACAATTTTAGAAAAAGTGTAAAGAAAAGAGTTTTAGAGAAAGCAAAAAGAGTTTTGAAAAGAGAAAAGGGTGTGGTGCATGCAATCAGCCGAGCTCAAGTAAGTACTCCCAATTCACCCATACGAATTATGTTATGATTATCAGTATCAATTTCAGTTTCAGCTTCAGTAGAACAGCATGCTAGAATAGGACTAAGGATCTAGGATGATGCCTTATGTGCCTGTTTTATGTGTTCCATCTTGAGGAGAATTGCATGCTAGTATTGAGTAGACAGTAGTAGGATAGCCTGTGTAGGTTATGCCTGATAGTATGAGCTTAGCATTGTATGCTAGTGCAGTTTCTTGTTATGAGAATAGTTTTGCCTGAGTACGTTTCCTTTATCCGAATGCTGCTTGCTTTGTGCTTTGTGGGACTCTGAGTCATGGGAGTTAGCCATTAGGTGAATACGTCACATCACATGTGATCAGGGTTGAATAATCTCAGAGTGCTGGATTTGGCCCTACTGCGCAGCTCTCGTCTGAGTCTAGCCGCTGTAGGGACGAGACTTTTACTCGAAGGATTATCCGAGCCTCATTGCATGTGATGGTATTCAGGTGGTGGCTAATTGGCATTACAAGGAGGCCTTCAACAGCTGAGGACTGGGTTGGGTGGAGTCAAAAGTTCCCTAGGGCAAGCCTAGGATGAGAGTAGCAGAGATCAGTAGTAGAGAAAAGGGGATTTGGTGGAGTTGAGGTAACTCTTGAGGAAAGTACGGATAGATGTGGAAGGTAGTAGGGGCCCATACTACTGAAAGCAGAGGATCCGTACTCGATTCAAGAGGGGCCAAGACGAAACCAGGGAATGGTAGAGTGTGTGAGAGGTCCCTCAGCAGTAGTATGTAAATTGATTAGGAATTGTTATCTTTTCAGCATGGTGTCATTGCACGAGATATCAGTTAGCAGTTCAAGCGTAGAGGAGGGATCTGGCTCGGGCTTTAGAGCCGGGCAGCTTGATGATAAGATGAGGGATTTCATTTCCGCAGAGATTGTGCGCAACATCATTGATCAGACTCCAGTGATTTTTGGTTCAGTTAGAGAGGCCATCGTGGAGCTTATGGACAGTCATCTTGAGGCATTTAGGGCCGGGATAGTTTCAGGGCAGTTTGGGGCTCGTCTAGAGCCTGGTTCTTATGGAGATCGGGGATCCATCAGAGAGGGGGATTCCATTTCTGACTTTTGCCATCAGGGGTCAGGAGTGAGTGGGGCACCCTGCCTTCGGGAGAGACCCTTGCATGATTGGGTAGCTAATGAGGTTTCGCTAGTCATTCGTGAGGAGTTACCCAACATCATTGAGCGGGTCACTGGTCGTTTGGCCGTTAAGTTCCAGGGACAACCAGCTGCTCTTCATACGGTTGATGGAGTAGTCGGGGTCACTCAGGAGCAGGAGATTGGTTTGGATGGGCAACTCGGAAAAAGGAAGCAAGCATATGTCGCAGGGAGATTGGGAAGAAGCGTGGAGTCCTACTCAGCTGACATGGGCGCTGGAGGTCAGGAGGACCTAGAGGTGTGTGGTAAGTGTGGAGGAACTCATGGGTTTGCTTGTCACAAGTTCAGGTGTTTCAAGTGCGAGGAAAGGGGGCATGTGTATCGGGATTGTAAGCAGGATCAAAGATGTTTTCATTGTCATCAGCCGGGTCATTTCAGGTCTCGTTGTCCCGTCTTGGTGGTGGAGAGAGTTCAGGGTCAGGCACCCATCGTTCCACAGGAAGTCAAGATCGAGCCGCACTAGATCTCAGGTATGTTGTTGAATTCCTTCCTTTGTAGTAACTCTATGGTTATGGTATTGCATCGATGTTAGTAAGCATGTATCTATGAGTATTATGCTACCTGCTTATGAATGAGTTATATTCCATTTGCATACCTTGGTTTTAGATTGATAGTCAGCGGTTGCTCCCCAATAGAGCGGGTTATCTAGGTTGCGGTAATTGTAGCATGCTTGGGAGGGATTTGGTGTGCCTCGCTAGTTCGGAGTGGCATAGTGTTAGAGATGGATTGGTTAGATCCCTAGCTATGGCAGGCTTGGGTTCCTTAGCAGAATGATTATGGAATGGCAGCAAAGATCGGGATCTCTTTTGAGTATCGAGCAACAAGGGGTAAGCAGGATCGAAGTGGGGGAGAATCCTCCGAGTGTGCCCAGGTAAGAGCATGCATACCCAGAGCGAGTATGTGGCCTCCGGGAAGGAAAAGAAGTAGTTCAGCGTTTGATGGACTAAGGATTCAGGGTTGGGAGTTTGAGAAACTCCCCACTAGTTAGCGCGTGCGAACGAGATGGTCGGAAGCTGGTTGAGAATCCAGGATTGGAGGACCACCTGTAGGGGCTCAAGTGAATCGAAATGAGGATCCTGAGAGCGATTAGCAAGAGATGTTTTTGTATTAGTAGCCAATGTCAGAGTCAGCATGCAGGGTTGTGTAAATTCAGGAGTTGGGAGTCTGGAAACTTCCCAACAATAGCTTCTTGTATCTGGATTAGTAGACGGTTGGTTTGGGAACCAAGCCGAAGAGTTCCTCGACGAAGTGCTAAGTATATCAAGGATATAAGATGTCGAGGATGATGCAGTATTCAAAGACTGAGGGCTGTTTTGAGAAATCAAGATGAGGAATCACTAGCGGGACTAGGGATAGTCAGGATGTCCTCGGGGTAGTAGTAGTAGTAGTAGTGTTGTAAGTCTGCGGGGGTAGCCGTAGCATTCACTAGCAGTCAGATAGTAGTAGTAGTGTTGTAAGTCTGCGGGGGTAGCCGTAGCATTCACTAGCAGTCAGATAGTAGTAGTAGTGTTGTAAGTCTGCGGGGGTAGCCGTAGCATTCACTAGTAGCCAGATAGTATTAGAGAGTTGTAAGTTCGCGAGCGTAGTCGCAGCCTTTATCAGATTGGTAGGTAGCATGAGCGCGTGTTGGACGCGGGAAAGCAGTAGCACCCACTAGTTCGAGTGCAGCAGGGAGGATATGGGAATCCACGGGTTAGATTTCGGATTTCCCAAATGGTTCAGTTATGGTTAAGTCGGCGATTTGTCAGTAGATCGTCGCATCAGTTATGAGATCAGAGTAGCAGCGGATCGTTGGGGTTCGGGTATGTTAAGGACTACCGTCAGTCTGGGAGCCATCATGATATTAGTCGTGGAATAGATGATGTCAGGATGTGACGTATGGACCCGGTCGGTTGGATCGGAAGATTGTTAGAGCCGCAGTGACAGGATAACTAGTGGAAACTAGTCCTAGAGGAAGATTTCGTTCAGAAGTCGTGGAAGCGACTAAGTGAGGAGTCCCTTGACTCCACAGTTGGGTTGGAGTTCAGTGTTTCAGGCAGATCAGTGTTTCAGGCAGCTTAGTGTTTCAGCCAGTTCAGTGTTTCAGGCAGCTCAGTGTTTCAGCCAGTTCAGTATTTCAGGCAGCTCAGTGTTTCAGCCAGTTCAGTGTTTCAGGCAGCTCAGTGTTTCAGTCAGTTCAGTGTTTCAGGCCGTTCAGCGTTTCAGTCGGTTCAGCATTTCAGGTGGTTTAGAGTTTCAGGCATGTTCAGTACTGCAGGCAGTTTAGTGTTTGGAAGGTTTCAGAGTTTTGAGACAGTATTAGTATTTGTGTTGGAATGCAAGTGCTGACGGTATAGTTGGTTGATTTGGAAATGGCAAGTCTCTCTCAGCAGGATCAGTTGAGCCTTCTACCAAGTGTAAGTGATCTGTAAGGATAGCTAGGCAGGTAGCTTTTCTTTCAGGATGGAAGGCTCGAGTTAGTAGGAGTTGAGTAATCAGATGGGATATAAGCAAGCTGATTCCAGCAGCATCGTTTCAGTATGAGCGGCAGAATGGATAGAACAGTTATAGATAGTCGAAGTATCTTCAGGAGTCGCTGGAAGCGACTAGGAGATTGCGATGGAGTGTAGTGACCGGTGGGAGTCCGGTAACTCAGATATCGGTAGATTAGTTGGACCAGAGTGGTCTCGGTGCACCCAGTAGGCGGATGAGGGGTACAGAATTCTCAGTCGGAGGAAGTAACATTGAGGAAATTAGGGAAAGGAAAAGAATTCAGTATGTACCAACAGTAGTGACCAGCACTGTGAGTGGCTGGAGTGATGGATAGAAGGGTGTTAGTTTTCCAGATAGAGAGTTGGAGGCAGTTCGCAGGACAGTTGGTCATAGCAAACTTCGAGGACGAAGTTTAGTTTAAGTGGGGGAGAGTTGTAACACCCCAAAGTTTGGAAAGTCAAGAAAAGAAAGAAGACCTCAATTTTTAGGGGAGACTCGGCGAGTCCATGGAGGGACTCGGCGAGTCCGAGCGGGATCCGGGTCGAGGTGTAAGCGACCGACTCGGCGAGTCGGCCAAGGAGACTCGACGAGTTGGGTCTGAACGAGGAAAACCCTAAATCTGGTACTTGGAGCCTATTAAGCGTCTCATTCTCCTTCCTAGGGTTCCTTTACTGCCTCTCTACCCCAGAACACCAAACCCTAGCCACCATATCCGTTTTAGAGCTAGATTTTGCCTTGAAGAGTGCACTAAAGCTTGGTAAAGGAAGAAAGGCTTTGGAGGTGCAAGAAGGGACTGTAGATCCAGGATTGAGAAGACATTTAAGACCAATTGGAGGTAATAAGCTGTTGCTTGGAATCCCTTTGCACCTAGATCTATTCTCATGTGTGAGTTTTGGACATTTTGGCATGATAAGTAACCATTTCGAGTTAGAGGTCCAGATCTGAGGTTGCTACCTCAGATCCATGTTTGTTTTGGTCTAGAATCCCCTAAAGTATCAGCCCTTGGTATGTTGAAGAAGTATGTTGCCATAAACCCTAGTTTGAATGTGTTTTAAGCCTAGATCTCTTGATCTACACGTAAAGTTTGCCACTTTACGTGGGGGATAGGCCTTAGAAGTATGGATCTATGAGTTGGAAGCCCTGCTTAGCTCGAAAAGCCACTGCATGGATTAAGGACTGAATAGACTCGGCGAGTCCTTCGAGTGGACTCGGCGAGTATCTTGAAGATGAGGAGGAACTCGACGAGTGGGATGAACAGCTCGTCGAGTCGGATGAAGTTAGGCATCAACTCGGCGAGTTGGAAGAACAACTCGACGAGTTGGTTGAAGATTGCCTTGGACTCGGCGAGTCTATTAGTGGACTCGGCGAGTCAGGTCGTGAAACCTCAAACCCTTCGAGTTGAGACTCGAATCAGTGAGTCGGGTGGTGACTCAGCGAGTTGGTCAGGACAGGACTTGGAACTAGTTGGACTCGGCGAGTCATAGAATGACTCGGCGAGTCGAGTCGTGAATAGAAAGACCCTGAGCTTATGAACTCGGCGAGTCATTAGGAGGACTCGGCGAGTAGGGTTGACCTGGAAGGTTGAATTTGACCATAGTTGACTTAGTTGACTGTCAGACTAAGTGTTATATGTATATTGATAGCTCGGAGAGCTAGAGGAGCAGCGGTTCAGGGGATTGTCGAGTAGCATCCAGAGGATTATCAGCAGAGCTCAGCAGTTCAGGTGAGTTTCCTTCCAGTAGTAACGGGTCTAAGGCCACAATGCCGGCCCGTTTAGCTAGCAGTCAGCTTCGGACTTCGGTCCAATGCAGGGGACAGAGGTCCCAGTCAGGTTTGGACTTCGATCCGATGTAGTAGTTAGTATGTTTAATGCCTTCGTGGCTTAGACAGGATTTATGTGTTTATGCTAGTTGATATGTTTATGCCATGTTCAGTCAGCTTCGGACTTCGGTCCGATGTCAGCTTCGGACTTCGGTTCGATGTAGGGGACAAGGTCCCAGTCAGCTTCGGACTTCGGTTCGATGTAGGGGACAAGGTCCCAGTCAGCTTTGGACTTCGGTCCGATGTCAGCTTCGGACTTCGATTCGATGTAGGGGACAAGGTCCCAGTCAGCTTCGGACTTCGGTCCGATGTAGGGGGCAAGGCCCCAGTTGGTCCGGACTTCGGTCCGATGCAGTGGGCAAGGCCCAATATGTGCTTTATATGTTATTATGTGGTATGTGGTAGATTGGGGGAGCTCACTAAGCTTCGTGCTTACGGTTTTCAGTTTTGGTTTCAGGTACTCGGTTTTCAAAAGAGGAGCTCGGGAAGATTGCAGAGCACACACCATAGTCAGTTAGCCTGGGGATGTTTGACTCTGATAACGATATTATGTTTTGAATTTAATACTCGAAAGTTATGTTTGACTTCTGATACGTTGTTTATAAATCTAGTTTTAGTAATGTTTTAAAAGAAATTTTTAGTCGTGATTTTGGGTCGTTTCACCATAAGGGTGTAACTTTTAGCTGGGGAGAAAAACAAGAAACAACGTTTCAAATGCTGAAGCGAGCCTTGTGTAGTGCACCGATCTTGTCTCTCCTTGAAGGGACAGACGATTTCGCAGTGTACTGTGATGCTTCTAATCAAGGGCTTGGATGTGTTCTTATGCAAAGAGGAAAGGTTATATCCTATGCCTCAAGACAGCTAAAGACACATGAAGTCAATTATACAACACATGACCTTGAACTAGGAGCAGTGGTGTTTGCTCTAAAGATCTGGAGACATTACTTATATGGCACGAAATGCACAATATTCACGGACCATAAAAGTCTCCAACACATCTTCGATCAGAAATAGATGAATATGAGACAACGACGATGGGTAGAGCTACTGAATGATTATGAGTGTGAAATTCTTTATCACCCTGGTAAAGCAAACGTAGTAGCTGACGCCCTTAGTAGAAAACAATACTCGGGACGCCGGGTAAAGTCGTTGACCATGACAATCCATTTGCATCTGTCCACACAGATCAAGGAAGCTCAACTTGAAGCCTTGAAACCCAAAATCGTAGCAGGTGAAACTCTGAGAGGAATGGATAAGAACTTCGAAGTCAGGGATGATGGAGTCTATTATTTCATGAACCGGATCTGGACACCAAAGTTCGGTGGTTATAGAGATGTGGTTATGAATGAAGCACACAAAACCCGATACTCCATCCACCCAGGTTCAGACAAGATGTATCTGGACCTTAAGAAGCTATATTGGTGGCCTAACATGAAGGCCGAAATCGCTACCGTTATGGGCAAGTGCCTTACTTGCACCAAAATTAAGGTAGAGTACCAGAAGCATTCAGGCTTATTACAACAACCTGAAATCCCTGAATGGAAGTGGGAGCGGATTACAATGGACTTCATAACCAAGTTACCCAAGACATCAAGTGGTTATGATACTATTTGGGTAATCGGCGATAGATTAACCAAATCCGCACACTTCTTACCAATCAAGGAGACTAACAAGATGGAAAAGCTAACCAGAACATACCTCAAGGAGATTATTAGACTACATGGTGTGCCAATATCTATTATTTCAGACCGAGATAGTAGATTCACCTCTCGTTTTTTGCAGTCTTTACAAAACTCTCTGGGAACTATGCTGGACATGAGTACAGCCTACCATCCGCAAACCGATGGACAAAGTGAAAGGACGATTCAAACGTTAGAAGATATGTTACGAGCTTGCGTGATAGAATTTGGAAAGGCATGGGATATTCATTTACCCCTTGTTGAGTTCTCTTATAACAACAGTTATCACACTAGCATAAAAGCTGCTCCATTCGAAGCCCTCTATGGTCGCAAGTGCAAATCCCCTCTGTGCTGGGCTGAAGTGGGTGACACGCAGCTAGCTAGAGGTCAAACTCCTGACAGTGCTCTCACTGGTCCAGAAATTATTCGAGAAACTACCGAAAAGATCGTACAAATTCGGGAACGACTTAAAGCTTCCAGAGATAGACAGAAAAGCTACGCAGACAAAAGGAGAAAACCCTTGGAATTCTAGGTTGGCGACCGAGTTTTGCTAAAGGTCTCACCCTGGAAAGGCATGATATGCTTTGGAAAGCGTGACAAACTAAACCCAAGGTACATAGGACCATTCGAGATTCTTGCTCGAATCGGCCCTGTAGCTTACAAACTGCGATTACCCCAAGAACTAAGTAACATTCATCCTACCTTCCATGTTTCGAACTTGAAAAAGTGTCTTTCCGACGAGACTCTTGTGATACCACTCGAGGAAATCGAGTTAAACGAGAGGCTCAATTTTGTGGAAGAACCTGTAGAGATACTAGACAGGGAAGTTAAGAAAACCAAACAAAGCCGCATCCCGATAGTGAAGGTTCGCTGGAATGCAAAGCGGGGACCTGAATTCACATGGGAGCGGGAGGATCAAATGCAACAAAAATACCCACATCTTTTTCCCTAGTCTATCTGTAAAGTAAATTTCGGAACGAAATTCTCTCTAACGGAGGGATAATGTAACAAACTGTTATTCCAAACTTATATAGTAGTGTAGGTCAATTTGTACTTCTTTTTAAATAAATAAAGAGAAATTTTGGCATACTATGTATATTTACAAAATTGACCCTCAAAAATAAATTGTTAAATAATCTAAATTGGGTTGAACCAAGTGATAGAGATTGTAGAAAGGTTTCCTAAAATATAAAGAACACTAAAATCCGAGTTATAACGAAGAAGTTATGACCAATCGAAAATCCGTGACAAAAGCGGCAAAACGTTGTTCAGTGTAAGAACTGAATTTTTAATAAAAGGCTTTCTAGCCTTAACAATCTAAATGAAAGTTATAGTTTATGTTAAACCGAGAACTTTCATAAAAAGAACGCCAAAATCTGACTTCGTATGAGGAAGTTATGATTTTTCTAAGTTTCAGTATAGCAGTGTACAACTAAAAACTCAAAATAAAGATCGAGTGGTTTTTAGCCGACACAACCTAAACAAGAATTGAAGGTCTCGTCATTAGTAGTACAATGGTAAAAAGACAGACAAAAACGGACGTCGTATGAAGAAGTTATGAATTTATAACGGATTCACGTCCCTGTCTGTTTAAAATAATAATATTAAAAATAAAGTCAAAATTAGCCGAAGAAGTCTAAACGAAAGTCGTAGAGTATAATTTTACCTACGCGTGCATATAAAGAACGTCAAAAACGGAGTTCGTATGCAAAAGTTATGAATTTTACAAGTTTTGGCAAAAAAATAAAGAAAAATAGCAAAAACCGGGAATTTTCGCATGAACAGTAACGCCACTTCACACCTCGCATGCGAGGCCTCCACGTGTCGGCTGCTGAGTGGACCGGTGTCTCGCGTGTCACCTCCTGATTCGACCAAGTCCGAGGTCCAGTAAGAACCGGACAGCCTCGCATGAGACACACCGGACCTCACCCTCGCACGCCCCTCGCATGCCCTCGCACCCGCTCCTTCGCACGTGTCTTCTTTCCATTGGACCGAGGGTTAGACCAATCCGAGCCAGCCAGCAGCGAGCCTCCGGTTCGAAGAGTCCCCCTCGCCTCGCTATCTGTCAAACGTGTGTCACCCTCGCGCAGCTTCGGGTCCGAACCCCTAAAGCCCCGGTATCAAGACTCGAGCCCAAAGTAAGCCGTGAAGACCCGAAATTCTCGAGAATTCATCCTCTCTCCTGTCAAAACTCTGCCCGATTTAAGTCGGTTTTTCGCCAAACAAACTAATTTTCGGGAAACGAAACGTTGCCCGTATTACCACCTTTCAAGTGAGTTCATACCCCCGTATTTTCATAATTTCTACTGTTTTAAGGGGGGAAATACAAGTATAACACAACAACTTTGTGTTATAAATAAATGATTTCCAATCACGATAAAATGATTTTAAAACATCAAAAATACTCCAAATCTTGAACTCTTTTATAAACTTATATTTTTCCCAAATATACATATTTGTATATATAATTTAATATAACTAAGATTTATTACATTAGTTTAATTACCCTTTGTAACATGTTGAGCAAAGGATTTCATGCAAAAATAGTTATTTACCAATTCATAAAGTACATATAAATTATAATAGGTATAATTTATGATACATAGAGCAATAATTCATATGAATACACTGTTTTACATGCAACAAGGGTTTTAATTCAAAACAAATCAAGGGTTTACACTTATCAAATACATGTTCGGGATACTGATTCAAGAACATACTGGCAATCATTTATTTCAGAATGATTGGGTTTTCATAACTAATATACATATAACGTTTATATGCTTTTTATGAGACATTCAATTCAGGTTGTTTAATTCATTTTAGATAACCAAGGTAAAGCCCTGACATTATAACCAGAATCTCCAGTCAGGGGATCGAAACAAGTTGTGTGTAGATCTATATCGGGATTGACAACCCCACACTCAGGCTGCTAGCTACAGTCAGGCATACACGCCAATGAGTGACAATTGTTATCAACAGTTTAAGCGCTTATCAGGCGTTTATTTCAGGCGTTCATGTCTTAGTATGGTTATAATAACTCATTAAAAGATATTAACAACACGTTAGTGTATAAACAACTAAACGTAAGTACATCTTCAAAGTACCAGTTTACAAAATGCAAAGTACAATGATATAGTATAGTTTTCAATAACAGCTGGTGAAGCCATGCACACTCTCAAATACAAGTTTTACAAATACATTGGTTTACAAATAGGACGGTTTTATGGGAATAAAACTATTATCAAATATATTAAATAAAATTAAGATATTTTTTTATTGAGTGGTCTTTAACCCCTCCCCCCCTTTTGTCTCGTTGAAAATCTATTTGGATTCTTTATTCGGATATGTGAGACAATTGAAGTGGTGTTTATTCGAGGTGATTGTTGTGTTGATGTTTTATACAAGTTTTAAATTGTATAAGTATTTTTATCTACAAATATGTTGGGTAGAACATGGGTAGATAGTGATGTGTGATAAAATAAAATTGATGAGAGGCCTCGATGTGTTTTGAGATCCAATCATCTAGCGGAGTTTGAATAACGACCACAAACTTTCTAGACAGTCTAGTGGGAAACATTAGCAGGTCCGCAACCTGTAGGTGTTAATGAACTGAGAGTATTCATTCGCTGTACTCCATCCCCCTCATGGTTGCCTTTAGGACATGTATGGCTGAGGAAACCCCTTTGCAGTAGTGTCCATCCCGATGATATTCTTTAAGCTAGGTCCCTTGTGACAAGTGTTTAGGGGCATAAAGTGAGGATAACGGGAACAGGTAATCAGGGTTATTGTTGATTGATGAACTTAGTAAGTTTATTATTATTGTGGGTTGAAAACCCTATATGCTCACCAGGCTCCCAAGCCTGACCCACTCAGCTTTTTATGTTACAGGTAGTGGACCCCGAGCATAGTCGGAGTACAACGAGAGATTTTTGGATTATAGGCCAGTAGTTGTAAATAACTGTTGAAAGGCTTATAATGTCTTGTTTATGCTTTTGATCTGTATCGAAACATGACATCCCGAGGTTTTGATATATATATATATATATATATATATATATATATATATATATATATATATATATATATATATATATATGGAAAACATATACCTTCTTAATGAACAATAAGTTGAGTGAGTACATAAGTCTTTATGTTTGAATGGGCGTCTTTGTATTTTGAATATGAAAACACTTCTAGAAAATCCCATATTTTCTGTGGTATGTGAAAAGTAGTTTTATTCCCATAAAACCGTCCTATTTGTAAACCAATGTATTTGTAAAACTTGTATTTGAGAGTGTGCTTGGCTTCACCAGCTGTTATTGAAAACTATAGTATACCATTGTACTTTGCATTTTGTAAACTGGTACTTTGAAGATGTACTTACGTTTAGTTGTTTATACACTAACGTGTTGTTAATATCTTTTTTAATGAGTTATTATAACCATACTAAGACATGAACGCCTAAAATAAACGACTGATAAGCGCTTAAACTGTTGATAACAATTGCCACTCATTGGTGTGTATGCCTGACTGTAGCTAGCAGCCTGAGTGCGGGGTTGTCAATCCCGATATAGATCTACACACAACTTGTGTTCGATCCCCTGACTGGAGATTCTGGTTATAATGTCAGGTCTTTACCTTGGTTATCTAAAATGAATTAAACAACCTGAATTGAATGTCTCATAAAAAGCATATAAACGTTATATGTATATTAGTTATGAAAACCCAATCATTCTGAAATAAATGATTGCCAGTATGTTCTTGAATCAATATCCCGAACATGTATTTGATAAGTGTAAACCCTTGATTTCTTTTGAATTAAAACCCTTGTTGCATGTGAAACAGTGTATTCATATGAATTATTGCTCTATGTATCATAAATTATACCTATTATAATTTATATGTACTTTATGAATTGGTAAATAACTATTTTTGCATGAAATCCTTTGCTCAACATGTTACAAAGGGTAATTAAACTAATGTAATAAATCTTAGTTATATTAAATTATATATACAAACATGTATATTTGGGAAAAATATAAGTTTATAAAAGAGTTCAAGATTTGGAATATTTTTGATGTTTTAAAATCATTTTATCGTGATTGGAAATCATTTATTTATAACACAAAGTTGTTGTGCTATACTTGTATTTCCTCCCTTAAAACAGTAGAAATTATGAAAATACGGGGGTATGAACTCACTTGAAAGGTGGTAATACGGGCAGCGTTTCGTTTCCCGGAAATTAGTTTGTTTGGCGAAAAACCGACTTAAATCGGGCAGAGTTTTGACAGGAGAGAGGATGAATTCTCGAGAATTTCGGGGCTTCACGGCTTACTTCGGGCTCGAGTCTTGATACCGGGGCTTTAGGGGTTGTATATGAGCTTAGGGGAGTGGAGAATGTGAAAGAGAATGATTTTGGGGGTGAAAAAGTGAAAAATTTCGGAAGCCCTTGCATGCTATATATAGCCCGAAGGTTCGAACCCGAAGCTACGCGAGGGTGACACGCGTTTGACAGATAGCGAGGCGAGGGGGACTCTTCGGACCGGAGGCTCGCTGCTGGCTGGCTCGGATTGGTCTAACCCTCGGTCCAATGGAAAGAAGACACGTGCGAATGAGCGGGTGCGAGGGCATGCGAGGGGCGTGCGAGGAGCGTGCGAGGGTGAGGTCCGGTGTGTCTCATGCGAGGCTGTCCGGTTCTTACTGGACCTCGGACTTGGTCGAATCAGGAGGTGACACGCGAGACATCGATCCACTCAGCAGCCGACACGTGGAGGCCTTGCATGCGAGGTGTAACGTGGCGTTACTGTTCATACGAAAATTCCCGATTTTTGCTATTTTTCTTTATTTTTTTGCCAAAACTTGTAAAATTCATAACTTTTGCATACGAACTCCGTTTTTGACGTTCTTTATATGCACGCGTAGGTAAAATTATACTCTATAACTTTCGTTTAGACTTCTTTGGCTAATTTTGACTTTATTTTTAATATTATTATTTTAAACAAACAGGGACGTGAATTCGTTATAAATTCATAACTTCTTCATACGACGTCCGTTTTTGTCTGTCTTTTTACCGTTGTACTACTAATGACGAAACCTTCAATTCTTGTTTAGGTTGTGTCGGCTAAAAACCACTCGATCTTTATTTCGAGTTTTTAGCTATACACTGCTATACTGAAACTTAGAAAAATCATAACTTCCTCATACGAAGTCAGATTTTGGCGTTCTTTTTATGAAAGTTCTCGGTTTAACATAAACTATAACTTTCATTTAGATTGTTAAGGCTAGAAAGCCTTTTATTAAAAATTCAGTTTTTACACTGAACAGTGTTTTGCCGGTTTGGTCGCGGATTTTCGATTGGTCATAACTTCTTCGTTATAACTCGGATTTTAGTGTTCTTTATATTTTTTGGAAACCTTGTTACAATCTCTATCACTTGGTTCAACCCAATTTAGATTATTTAATAATTTATTTTTGAGGGTCAATTTTGTAAATATACATAGTATGCCAAAATTTCTCTTTATTTATTTAAAAAGAAGTACAAATTGACCTACACTATTATATAAGTTTGAAATAACAGTTTGTTACAGTAATCTATACACATACGATGTGACCCGTCCTTCTTCTTCACAAACAAAATCGGTGCTCCCCAGGGCGAACTGCTCGATTTGATAAAACCCTTGTCTAGCAACTCTTACAGCTGCGTAGACAACTCCTACATCTCTGGGGGGGCCAATCGATACGGTGCCTTGGCTATCAGAGTCGCACCAGGGATCAGGTCAATCCTGAACTCGACCTGCCTCTCTGGAGGTATTCCAGGCAAATCCTCTGGAAATACATACGGGTAGTCTTGTACAATCGGAACATCATCAACCGATAACTTCCCTTCTCTCGGGCATCTACAACATAGGCAATATAACCGGTGCAACCCTGCTGGAAGTAGCGCCTCGCTCTCGCTGCTGAACACAAAACTATCCGCGTTGTGGCTTCTCGCCCTGAATCACTAACTCTCCCCCACCGGGAGTGCGAACCCTCACCAATTGTAGCTCACAATCTATCACCGCCCCATTGGGGCTCAACCAATCCATGCCTTCTATAACCTTATTCCCTCGCAGGGGAATAGGGACCACGTCCACCAGAAACTGCTCATCGAATAACTGCAGGGAACATCCTCTGTGTACCCTTGCAACCCTAATGGTCCTATCAGATGCTATCTCAACCTCAAGTGGACAATCTAGCTCCCCTAGAGCTCTGCTAAACCTCTTTCTAAGCGCAAGAGAGACGAATGATCGGGTAGCCCCTGAATCAAACAGTTCTGTAGCCGAAATGTCGTTCACTGAGAACGACTCTATACAAAACATATAACCATAAGAAACAATCAATAATAAATGCATAGATAAGGGAGAAATACATACTCGTCACCACACCATGAGTCGCTCGCGCCTCCTCTGTCGTCAGCTGAAAAGCCCTAGTCTTTGCCACCGGCGTCTCAACTCGGCCCTGACGGCCATCCACAATCTTCAAGGTAGCAGGAGCAGGTGCGGACACCTTCCCTGCAACGGCTAAAATCAGATACTGGGACTTTTTATGTCCCCTCTGATTGTACTGAAAGCAAATCAGATCTGATGCCGCAACTGCGGTAGTAGTGGCTGTACAATCTCTGCTCATATGCCCAGTCCGGCCGCACTTGTAGCAACCGGCACTCCCTGCTTTGCACGCCCCATCGTGCAATCTCCCACACTTGCCACACCAACCATGGCTCTGCTGACTCCTAGCTCTGTGATCTGAACCCTTGGGTTTTTTGCCCGAACTCACTAAACCTGGAGCCGCCTCTGACTTCCTTTTTCTCTCCATCTCTAGATCAATCTCTCTCTCTCTCTCTCTCTCTCTCTCTCTCAAGCCCTAGCAATCATGTCATCCAGCGTTTTACAGCTGGACCGGCTCACAAACTGGCAGATATCACTCTGCAACATCTCATGATACCGAGCCTTCTTCATTTCCTCATCAGCTGCGTACTGAGGAACGAGATGTGCTCTCTCCCTGAACTTGGCGGTGATCTCCGCCACTGTCTCTGTCATCTGGGTGAGGTCTTGAAACTCTCTGGCCAACTGTTGCACCTCAATAACCAGTGAAAACTCAGCCCTGAACCTGGCAATAAAATCAGCCCAGGTCATAGCATCCAAAGTTGCGTCATCTCCAATGGCATGTCCGACCTCCTCCCACCAATCCCGTGCCCTGTCCTTCAGAAGACAGGACGCCAATCTGACCTTGTCCCCCTCGGGACATCTGCTCGTGCGGAAAGCGTTGGCTACATCTGCCAACCATCTAGTACTCGCTATGGGGTCCTGCACCCCGTGGTAATCTGGAGCTCCACATGTACGAAACTCCCTGAAGGTAAGCGTGCGCGACCCCATCATGGCCGCTACCTCAGCACGGAAAGTGCTCAATATCTCGTCCATCAACTCTAAGATACCCTCCTTGATCGAACCAAATATCACAGGAGTATGCTCAAGTGTGGTGCGAGTAATCTCTGAAGAGAGAAACTCCCTAGTCTGCTCATCCAACTACCCGACCTCCGGGCCTGATCCTGATCCCCCTCCGGCCTTTGAACTGCCGACTGCTGGCCTAGGGCGTAGTACCACCATTCTGAAAACATATCATAATAAACTTCAGAAACATAGATATATCTCGAGGGATCACTACTACCACAAGTTTCCTGGTCTCATCTCAGCTTTCCTTGATTCGAGTACGGATCCTCTGCTTTCAGTAGTACAGGCCCATACTACCTTCCACATCTATCCGTACTTTCCTCAAGTATCGTCTTGACTCCACCAAGTCACAACTACTGCTACTAATCTCTGCTACTCCCATCCTAGGCTTGCCCTAGGGAAATCTCTGACTCTACCCAAACCAGTCCTCAGCTGCTGAAAGGCCCCCTTGTAATGCCAATTAGCCATCACTTGAATACCATCACATGTGGCGAGGCTCAGATAATCCTTCGAGTAAAAGGCCCATCCCCACAACGGTTAAACTCATACAAGAGCTGCGCAATAGGGCCAGGTCTAGCACTATGAGATTATTCAACCATGTTCACATGTGATGTGACGTAGTCACCTAATGGCTAACTCACATCACTCAGAGCCCCACAAAGCACATAGCAAGCAACATTCAGACACATGAAACTACTCAAGCAATTCTATCCTCATTACAAGGAACTGTACTGGCATACAATGCTAAGCTCATACTATCATGCATATCCAAAACAGGCTATCCTACTACTGTCTACTCAAAACTAGCATGCAATTCTCATAAAGTTGAAACACATATAACAGTCACATAAGGCATCCTCCTAGATCCTCAGTCCTAATCTAGCATGTTGTTCTACTGAAACTGAAACTGATAATCATAGCATAAACTTGTATGGGTAATTTGGGAGTACTTACTTGAGCTCGGCTGATCGCATGCACTCAACCCTTTTCCTTTTCTCAAAACTCTTTCTCTTTTTAGGTTTTTCTTTTACAAATCTTTTTGAAAATACTTTTGAAAATCTTTCTATCATTTCCTTAGTTTGAGTCCAGTCACACCCGAGAGTGTGCCTGAATCCCTCAAACCAAGGCTCTGATACCAACTTGAAACATCCCAAAAACACGACCCAAAAATTTTTGTTTTTACATATAATAAACGTCATAACACTAAGTGTCATATAATAAAACCATACGTCGGGTGTCTCAAAAGACATAATAAAATGTCATGTCAAAAATTGTATCAAATCATGTATAAGTATCTGAACAAAACTCCCAGGAATAAAGCTGAACTTGTGGTGTGTGCGATGCCATCATCCCGAGCTCTTCCCTTTACTTGCGGAAGTACCTGAAACCAAAACTGAAACTGTAAGCACGAAGCTTAGTGAGCTCCCCCCCCCCCCCAAACTACCACATACCATACAATAACATATAGAGCATCTACTGGGCCTTGCCCACTGCATCGGACAGAAGTCCGGAAACTAACCAGGGCTTTGCCCTCTGTATCGGACCGAAGTCCGGAAACTGCATCAGACCGGAGTACAGAACTAACCAGGGCCTTGCCCTCTGCATCGGACCGAAGTCCGGAACTGATTGGGACCTTGTCCCCTGCACCGGATCGGAGTCCGAAACTGACTGAACATAACATAGCATAAACATATCAACTAGCATGAATACATATACAACATACTGCATCGGAACAAAGTCCGGAACACATAATACAAAACGTGCTTGAATCACAAAGACATCAAGCACTCTAACTACTGCATCGGACTGAAGTCCGGAACTACTGTTAACTAAACGAGCCGGCATTGTGGCAGTAGACCCATTCCTACTGGAAGGAAACTCACCTCGTAGCCTAGCTGCTGAAAGAACTGCTCCGAAATCTGTCTGCCGCGGCTCCGGCTTCACCCCGGCTACAATTTCCATAAGTACCCTCAATCAAATACTAATAATAATACTGAGGGTAAAAAGACTATCTTACCCTTGGTCAAAGTCAACCTATCGGTCAAAGTCAACATTCAGTTGACCTGACTCGTCGAGTTGGGTAACCAACTCGTCGAGTCCTTACTCTCACTTTCTTGCTTTAGCCCGATACTACTCGTCGAGTTCGGCATAGACTCGACGAGTTCCTCTTCGAACTAACACTCAGTCCATCTGCATCCGACTCGCCGAGTTGTATGAACAACTCGTCGGGTTCTCTTTCAACATATGAACACTCTGACCGTGACTCGCCGAGTTGTATGAACAACTCGTCGAGTCTGTTCTTAAGGCATGAAGATTGCCTTGGACTCGCCAAGTCAGGGCATTGACTCGCCGAGTTCTTCCACGAATGATTCTAACCTCTAGCTCACTGATTCCATCTCTCACTCACTGGTCCCACTCAGCATAACTCGAAAAGGGGAAAACAGGGGACTCGCGAATCGACTCGCCGAGTCTGAAGAACGACTCGCCGAGTCGTATACATGCAATCACTATATACTCGATTATGCTTGAAACTAGTTCATTCCATTCATAGATCTGGGTTCTTGGGGCTTGATTAACACGTAAAGTTTCCAACTTTACGTGTAAATAACATCAAATGAAGGTTTTAGGGCTCAAAGCACACTATAAGAGTAGATCTAGAGCTTTCATGCAAAATGGCTCCATAAAGGTACTAGATCTAAGCTTCTGGAACTCAAACCTAGTTAGATCCGAAGGCTATTCATCCCAATGAGTCCTCTATGCCACTACCAAGCCAAGAAATGGTTCAAGAATAGCTTTAATGGCTTTCCAAAGGGGATTAAAGCATAGAAACAGAAAAGGGTCGAGTTATACCTCCCTATACTCTGAAATGTCACAAAGATCTTGGATCTCCTTCTTCGGCCCTTGATCTACCTTCCTTCTTCTCACAAGATCTTCAAAGAATCACACCAAAACACACAAAAATCTAAGAGAGTTATAGGGTTTCGAGAAGGATGCTCTGGGGGTGATGGGGGCTGACTTGGGGTCCCAAAAAGTTGTTTAAATAGGGTGCAAACCCTTGAAATTAGGGTTTCATCCAGACTGGCGGACTCGCCGAGTCTAGAATATGGACTCGCCGAGTAGCCAACTTAAACGTGCTCAAAATCCCGAATCTACTCAACGAGTCTGGCTACTGACTCGTCGAGTTCCTCTTGAAATCTTGAAAAATAATTATTTAAATAACATACCAGAATTTGGGGTGTTACACTATTGGACCGAAGAAGGGGCAACACATTGTCAATGGGATCAACGGTTTCATTCCCAGATTGACAGCTAGTATCATCACAAGTTGCTTCATCATATGACTCTTGAATCTTTTCAAGATCAATCACGCTCCCAGTACCCTCTTTGGAAATGAGCTCTCTCTCGTGAAAGACTCCTCTTCAAGCTACAAACACCACGTTTTGGCCTGTAAAACAAGTATCCAAAGGATTTTTGTTGATAACCGATGAATAAACACTTCTCGTCTCTAGGTTCAAGTATGTTCGAGGTTTCTCACCTAAAAAGAATCTCACAGCCCCAAAGCTTGATATGTGCGAGTGAGGGAGGTTTCCCTGTCCACACTTCATGAGGTGTCTTAGCAACTTTCTTAGTTGGAACAAGATTGAGGATATGGGCGGTTGTTTGTAAGGCATATCCCCAAAATGATATTAGAAGCGAAGCTCGACTCATCATGAAACGAACCATATCAAGTAAGGTTCATTTACGCTTCTTAGCCACACCATTCAGTTATGGTGTCCTAGGAGATGTTAATTGTGAAGCAATTCCACATTCCTTCAAATAGTCGTTAAACTCGATACTAAGATACTCACCACTTATATCATATTGTAACATCTTTATCCTTTTGCCCAATTGGTTCTCTACTTCATTCTCTACTTAGTGGTCTTGAGTACCACCTCTGTACTCCCCATGACCTGCTGACCGACCTCGCCCCAACAAATCGGGCTCATACACTTCCTCCCATAGAGCATCTTGAAAAGAGGTAGATCAATGTTGGCGTGATAACTGTTATTATATGAAAATTCTGCCAACGGAAGATACGTATCCCAGCTCCCACCGAAATCCAGAACACAGTGCTGTAACATATCCTCAAGGTTCTGAATAGTTGGCTCAATCGGACCATCAAACTGTGGATGGAAAGATGTGCTAAAATGGAGATGAGTGCTCAACTCGCCATGAAACCTCTTCCAAAACCTGGAAGTAGACCGGACATCTCTGTCATAAACCACCGATACCGGCACCCCATGACGTGCCACAACCTCCCTAATATAAATCTCAGCTAACTTCTCAGTAGAAATACTCTCCTGAACTGGGAGGAAATGCGCACACTTGGTCAAATGATCCATGATGACCCAAATCGAATCCACTCCGCATGTAGTCTGGGGTAGCTTCGTGATAAAATCCATGGCAGTATCTTCCCATTTCCATATGGGAATCTCCAACGACTACATCTTGCCGTGAGGTCGCTGATGCTCGGCCTTGACTTTCCTACAAGTCAAGCACCAGTCCATGTATGAAGCCACATCCTGTTTCATGCAGGGCCACCAATAATAAGGACGAAGATCCCTATACATCTTCATCGCCCCCGGATGAATGGAGAACCTAGAATTGTCTGCCTCCTCCACCAAAATTTGAACACACACCATCCCAATATGGAACCCAATCTCATCGATGTAGATTCAACAATCCATGACTATCATAATCGAAGGAAGCCACCTAACCCACAATACGCTCGCTCTTCCTGTGCTCTTCCTTCATAGCCTCAGTCTGTGCCTCACAAATATGCTCTAAAAATGGAGTAATCACTATCATCCTCAAACATATGTCTCTGATCGGAGCCATGAATGCCTTGCGGCTAAGAGCATCGGCCACCACATTGGCCTTCCCCGAGTGATAGAGGATCTCACAATCATAATCCTTTTCCACATCCAACCACCGGCGTGACCTCATATTCAGATTTGGTTGATCCATCAAACACCTCAGGCTCTTGTGATCCATGTATATAGTATAACGGACCCCATAGATGTAATGCCGCCAAATCTTAAGGGCGAAAACCACAACCCCAACTCCAAATCATGTGTCGGATAATTTGCCTCATAAGGCTTCAGCTGCCTCGAAGCGTAAGCGATGACGTGACCCCTCTGCATCAACACTGCCCCCAATTCTGTGATCGACACATCACAATACTACAAAATCCTCGACGCCCTCCAGCATGGTCAAAATTAGTGCCTCACACAACCATAATCTCAAAGTCTCGAAAGCTTCCTGCTACTCAGGCCCCCAGCAAAATGTAACTGTGTTCTTGGTCAGTCGGGTCAAAGGAACTGCTATCTTGGAGAAATCTGGGATGAATCTCCAATAATAACCTGCCAAACCAAGAAAAGTCCGAATCTCATATAGAGATCTCAGAACCTCCCACTGCATCACGACCTCAAACTTGGCCGGATCGACCAAAATACCATTCTGGTTGACAAGGTGCCCCAGAAACTGCACCTCCCGCAACCAGAACTCACACTTGGAGAACTTAGTGAAAAGTCTCACCCTCCTCAACGTCTCCAACACTTCCCTCAAGTGCTCCTCATGCTGCTCCTGAGTCTTGGAGTAAAACAATATATCATCAATGCATACAATCATAGACCGATCTAACATCGGTCTGCAAATGCGGTTCATGAGATCCATGAATGCGTTTCGAGCATCAGTGAGCCCAAAAGCCATCACCATGAACTTGTAACGACCATAACGATTTTGGAAAGCTGTCTTCTGTACATCCTCATCCCTAACCCTCATCTGATGATAAACTGATCAAAAATCATTCTTGGAAAACCAAGATGCACCCTGAAGCTGGTCACAAAGATCATCAATCCTTAGGAGTGGATAACAGTTCTTCACTGTTACCTTATTCAGCTCCCGACATTCGATGCACATATGATGAGATCCATCCTTCTTCATAAACAAGATCGGTGCTCTCCAAGGAGAACGTCTTGGTCGAATGAACCGCTTGTCTAACAGATCATGCAGCTATGTAAACAACTCTTGCGTCTCAGGAGGAGCCAACTGATACAGTGCTTTAGCTATCGGAGCCACGCAAGGAACCAAATCAATCTTGAACTCAACCTATCTCTCCGGAGGCACCTCAGACAAATCCTCCGGAAACACATATGGGTAATCCCGAACGATCGACACATCATCCACGGTCGCCTTAACTTTATCCTGGGTATCCATAACATAGACGACATAGCCAGAACAATAAAGATAGTGTTTGGCCCTCGCCGTTGATCATAAAACCAGCCTACGTTGAGATCTCTCCCCATGAACCACTAACTCTCCCCCACTTGGGGTCTTAACACAAACTAAGTGCTGCTCATATCCGATCAATTCCCTATTAGGGCCCAACCAATCCATGCCCACAATAACCTTGTTCCCACGCAAAGGAATGAGAAACAAATCGACCGGATACTGCTCGCTGAATAAATGGAGAGTACAATCCCGATGAACCCTCGCAACCCGAACAGACCTATCATATGCAATCTCGACATCTAACGAACAATCCAACTCCCCCGGAGCTTCATCAAATCTCTTGCTAAGCGCAAGTGATACAATGGATCAGTAGCCCCTGAATCAAATAAAACATGAGCCGACAACCCATTGACCAAAAAGGTCCCTATACAAGATCATAACAAACATAAGCAAAACAAGAAAACAATATAAGATCAAGAAAAGACACACATTGGTAAGGACATCCGGTGCTGCTCGAGTCTCATCAATGGTCAACTAAAAACACCCTGATCTTCACTGCAAGAGCCTCCGTCTTTCCCTGACTGGCATCAGTAATCCTCAAGGTGGTTGTGGCAGGAGCCACCACTGCTCCACCAGACAACCTCGGACAATTGACCTTTTTATGGCTGGTTTGGTTGCAGTGAAAACAAATCAAGCCCTTCTTGGGGAATTCCCTACTCATGTGACCCGACTGGCCATAGTTGTAACATACCGAGCCTGTTACCCGACATGCCCCACTGTGCGACTTGCCACACTTGGCACAACAGCCCCGAACCTGTTGGCCTCTGCTAGGAGCATCAGAGGTCTTGGGCTTCTTGGCATGCCCCACTGCTGCCTGAACCTACTCCGGCTTCCGCTTCGTCCAGAGCTCCAACTCGATTTCCCGCTCACTGGCCTTCTCAATCATATCATTTAGGGTTTTGCACCCCTGAGAAACTCACGAACTACCTGATATCATCCCTCAGCATGGCATGATATCTCGTCTTCCTCATCTCCTCATCCGTAGCATACTGCAAAACTAGCAATGCCCTCTCCCTGAATTTGGCGATAATCTCTACCACAGTCTCCATAGTTTAGTGAAGGTCCTGTAACTCCTTCACTAGCTGCTGCACCTCAATGGCCGGTGCAAAATCCCGATCAAACTCTGCACAAAATTATCCCATGTCATCATTGACACACCCGCCATCCCTACCTCACAGCTAACCTCCTCCCACTAGTCCCGTGCTCAGTCCTTCAACATAAAGGACATGAATCCCACCTTTGCCACCTCAAAGCAAAAGATCATGCGATGCACATTCTCGAGGTCAGTGATCCAATGGCGACTAGCAATGGGGTCCTTATCCCCAAAGAACTCAGGCATTCCGCACGCCTTGAACTACCAGAATGAGGGAGTTTAAGTCCCAATCTGACCTGCGACAATCTAGGCTCTAAATGATCTGAGCCGCTCCTCCATGATCTCCATAATCCCTTCTTTGCCGGTATCGAAATCACCGGGGTAGCGTCAAGGATGTCACGAGTAACCTCGGTTATGATGAGCTTGCACAACCTCTCATCAATCGGTTCCGCACCGGAACCTGAACCTCCTCGAGTAGCCATCACCATGCTCAACTGAAAAATACAACATAGAAACAACCCATAAAGAAGTTCGAAGGGATTCCTCCTCACCGAACTCCTTAGAGTTTCCCGGTTTGCTCTTGTCTCAGGTACATGTCATGTGCTTTCAGTAGTACGGGCCCAATACTACCTTCCACACCTAGTTGTACCTTCCCCAAGTTCATACTTGATACCTTTAATTCACCCAAATACACTCAGAACATAACTCACACAACACAACACATACACATGCCCTAGACTCTTTTAGGATTTTTCAATCCTCATAGAACCAGAAACCTCAATCAACACCGCAGGTTACCTTATTCATCCAAGTTATACATAAATAGAATCAAATACATTGTCAAATAAAGTTTCTACCCTAAATCACAACCAAACAAGGAAGAGGAAATGAGGCAAAATCCATCATTCTAGGGCTATGCAATCCTAAGCATATATAACTTTCAAAGCATACACTTAGCAAGTAACAGAGTTAACATTGATTCCAAGAAACATATGGCATCAACTTTTCCTAGGCTATAAGGCATCAAACAAATCAAGCAATGATCACACAATCCCTGAAGGTATTATTAGCCCTACTTTAGCATGCATTTCACATATCAACATACTAGTTGCAATAAATATGCATGGTTAATTTTTTGGAAAACACTTACTTGAGCTCGGCCAATCGCACACATTGCACTCTCCTTTTTACTTAAGAAAAACATTTTTAGAAAATTTTGTTTATTTTTCTTTTGAAAAGATTGTCATTTCCCGAGTTTGAGTTCTAACACACTTGATGGTGTGCCTGAATCCCTCAAACCAAGGCTCTGATACCAACTTGTAAAAGCCAAAAATCCAAATAAAAATTTTCATTTTCAAAAAGGAAATTACATCCATAAATTGTTTCCAAAATCCATTACACCTTAAACATGTTCCATTATCAGAGTAATAATATCAATAAGTGCAGAAAAAATAGTGGAGAGTAAATGATGCGCCATCAAGCCGGGCCATTCCCCTTAGTAACTGAAGTACCTGAAATCACAATTCAAACTATAAGTAGAAGCTTAGTGAGTTCCCAAAAATACCACATAACATACAATCACAGAATACCATGCAACTTGCATGTGATTGCCATGAGCTACCCCCATGGTCTTTCCCCTTAAATGTCATGGGTTACCCCCGTGGTCTGACATCCAAGTCCCATGGGCTACCCCCATAGTCTTTCATACAAGTGCAACGGGCTACCCCCTGGGTCTTCAAACAAGTAAACACATATACAACTATCATTTCCACATGTCAAGTAATGGGCCGACATTGGTGCCTTCGACCCATTGGTATAATGAGAGACTCACCTCGAACTGTTGAATCATACTGAAAGATCTATGGCTACTGGCTCGACAAATCCTCGAGCTATCAATACCAAATAACATCCCATAAATAGTTGGACTTCAAATCTAAAACCAACAGTCCATAAATAGGGTAAAAAGACCATTTACCCCTTACCTAGTTTGGTCCAAGACTAAGGCCCAAACCTATTATCTAAAGGCTCATTCATATCCTAATTTTCCAAATTGGGTCCAAACCCGTACATGGGCCTTACCCCAAGGCCCAAAAATATCCCTAGTCCAAAACACTTGCATTCAGATGCCCCAACAAAACCCTAAGCATCTAAGCCCAAAAGAATGGTCCAAACCGAAGCCCAAAATGTTTGAAGCCCACTGACTGAGTACGCAGTGCATACTCAACTGTACGCTAAGCGTACACACTTTAGGGCTTGTATGCGGCATGTACTGGGTTGTACGCCCAACGTACTTCCCCATTCAGCCATCTTCCATTTTTAACCCTTAATCCATTAAGACATTGCTCCAAAACGTAGATCTAATTTCCTAAAGCTGGATTATCACATAAAGTTACTAACTTGATGTTCATGCATGGCTAAATGAAGCTCTTAAAGCTCAAAAGGACTTAATAGATGACTTATTGCATGCATGAGCCCAAAAAACCCATAAAATTTGCACCTTTATGCTTAAGAAACTCCTAATAAGCTCAGATCTAAAAGAATAAGCCCTTCAAACGTCCTAACTCATCAAACCAACCCAAAAAAGGACCAAAAAGCATGAAAACTAAGACATGAAGAGATCTAAGCATGGAGAAGACATGGTTTGGACTTGATACCTTTAGAAGCTTGCAAATGAGTGCTGATTTTGGATCTCTAAACTTCCCACCAAGCAAAGCATCTTCACCTTTCTTCAAATCCTTCAGAATGAGCAAAATAAGCATCAATTTCTTCTCAAAAGCTCAAAGACACAACAATGGAGGCTTAAGGTCAATTTTAGGGTTTAGAAGATATGGGAGCTGGTAAAGAGGCCAACCCTTGGGACTTAAGGTCTTTATATAGGGTACAACACCCTAAAATTAGGGTTTCTAAATCCTCGAGTACGCTAAGCGTAACCCTCGTACGCCCAACGTACGAGGCCTCGCATCCGCGACCAACATCACCTTAGTATGCTAAGTGTACCATGTGATACGCCTCACATACTATCTTCTCAGCTAGTACGCTAAGTGTACCATGTGGTACGCCCCATGTACTACTCCAAGGGCCATTATTGTAACAAATTAAACATAAAGGGCAATTATGGAACATACCAACATCCAAGTGTTACACATGGCGACGAACACAAAATGTCGATTATGTTTTTCTCCAATTGTTCAAGTTCAATTTATGCACATTCAATTGTTAGACAACCTAATGCTCTGATACCACTGATGGGTTTTAGATGTAATAATGCAGAAAAATATCTTAAACACTTAAGGGTACATGCAACCTAGTTTTAGATATATGTCATAACTCTATTGAAGCAACATACAATTGAACAACAAAACTCTAATCCTAGTTTAAATCGAAATTCACAAGGTCAGTTGCATACCTCTGATTTGTTGTTGTAAAAAAACCCTTTGAATAATCCGAATGTCTCTTGAAAACTAGCTTCAGTTGAATGTAAGCCTCCAATGGTTCACACCCACAACACAAGAACCCTATAATATTTAGGAGAAAGGGGAGAGGTATGAAATTTTCGGATTTGATCTTTTTAGAAAGCTTGTCCAAAAATTTCAATGCTAAAGACTTTATTTATAGCTGACAATGAAACACCTAGAAACCCTGATTTGAACATAAAATAATATTATTTCAAATAAGGTAATTATCTAGTTCCTAATTTATCTTCACGAAGGCTTCCAGAAGGCTCCAAGAGAGCCTCCAAAACCGTCAATAGTAGGAGGATTCTAGAACATGTCATGTGCTCAGCTTTTGAACAATTACAGTTATAGTCCTTCAACTTTTAGTTAATTCTAATTAACCCAGAATTAATTTCAAATTAATTCTGATTAATTATAATTATTTCTAATTAATATATTAGTCATATAATATATTAATAAATCATTTCTCTCCCTTTAAAATCAATCTAGACAGTTTCTTGGTTATAAGGGCAACCCAAAAATGACTTGATTTTTATTCATCAATATTATATCAATTTGGTTAGGACCTTAGACACCTTAATCCAACATAAATTTTGTCATTCCACCTCCTAACTCTTACTCTCTCCGGTTACGAAGAGAGAGTTTTCACCACCAACACGACATCATAACATATTTACAATGTTTAGTGTTTTTTCAACATGTTTAGTGTTTCAAGTCAACACACCACGACACGTTTACAATGTCTAAACCATGCTAACCTGACACAAAAATAAATGCATTGAAACAACACGAAAATTAATAAGATTGAAGTATAAATTTGAAACTCTCAACCTGTTTAATATTTCAGCTTGAAACGTACCTTACACAAGTCGGAATATATTTTCCGGGGTCAGTGTTTTATCCTCCTTTAATTATAGATTGCTAAAAATGTATCGTGAGTCAAATAGAAAAACGTCGACACCTCGAGGCTAAATATAAACTATTTTAAAGTTTAGTGGTCAATTATAAAAAATAACTTGGATGCCAGTTTTGAAAGAACCTAAAGTTATAGTGGCCAAATTATAAAGACATCAATTTAAAGAAGTAATTGGGCTAGGAGGTGAAGCACTCTAACCAGCCGCCGTCCACTAGAGCTGGTGGCGATGGATGAATCTACGTCGATCGATTCCTCCTCTTCTGTTCTACTTACCATGTGCAAGATTTTTCAAAACCCTAAACCTGCTTCGAATTAGCAACAAATTATTATCATATCACATGAATCTCTTCTCATCTTCAATCACTATAACCAACGCTCAATGACCCTCCATGTTAGATCTTCAAAATCCATCGTCACCACTGGAAAACACAGCTTCAATTTCATAAAGGTTCGTTTAACTTTCTTATCGAAATCTTTTCATCAATCTCAGAACTACCCATTTGTCAAAACCAATACCCAGAACTGTACAAATAATAGTATCGATTGCACCGAGTTTCATTTCAAAAACCTCATATTTTCAGCGATTGAAAGAAATTATTGGGCATTTTGTTACAATACTAAACCAGGTCCTAACCCGCTTCAGGATAGATTTCAAGCAGTGATATTTGAACCCGAATTGTTTACTAGGGTTCTTAGTTCAATCAAAGAACACCCCAGGATTGCTCTTAGGTTCTTCCATTGGGTGGAAAAACAACCAGGCTTTACGCCTTCAGATAATTCGTTTATTGCTATTCTTGAGATTCTCGTGGAGAGCAATCTGATGAATCGGGCGTATCCAGTGATGGAAAAAATGGTTTGTGGGAATTTGAATGGGGTTGTGAATTCTTTAATCGATGGCAATCTGAATGCAAATATTGCAGCTAAGCTGCTCGACTTTATGCTCTTTTTCTTAGCTAAGAAAGTCATGGTTGAGCAATGTTTATGGGTTTTTAATAAAATGGTCGAAAGCAAGTTCTTGCCAGATGTGAAGAACTGCAACAGGCTTCTTAAGATGCTTCGAGATAAGAAATTAGTTCACAAAAGAAAACAAGTTTATAGTATGATGAATGTGTATCACATTGAGCCAAACATCATAACATACAATACTTTGTTGGATTCGTATTGCAAAGAGGGAGAAGTGGGACAAGCATTAAACCTTTTGGAAAAGATGCAAACAAAAGGCTGTGAACCCAATGATGTTACTTATAATGCATTGATTAGTGGGATGGTGAAAATAGGCGATTTTGATCAAGCAAAAGAGATGCTTTCTGAGATGTTAGTTTTGGGCTTGAAGGTATCATCATACAGTTACAATCCCTTAATTCATGGGTATTGTGAGAAAGGCTTAATTGAAGAAGCATTCAATCTTGTTGAAGAAATGGCGATTGTAGGAGCTTCACCAACTGTACATACATACAACATTCTCATGTATGGATTATGCAAACAAGGAAGAATCGTTTATGCTCGCCAACAACATTCTATTATGCTAAAAAACAGTTTAATGCCAGATATAGTTTCATACAATATTTTGATTTATGGGTATTGTCTTTTAGGGCGTATAAAAGAAGCTTTCTTGTTGGTATCCGAGTTGAGGCGTAGGGATCTTTTTCCTACAATGATTACCTACAACACCCTTATGCAAGGGCTATGTGGAAGTGGGAACATGCAAAAGGCAATGGAGCTCAAGGGCGAAATGGTAAATCTTGGTTTTCCTCCCGATGTTTACACTTACACGATATTGGCAAACGGTTGTTACAAGATGGGTGATTTGGAAATGGCTACAAAAACTTATCAAGAAATGATTAGACATGGTTTGCAGCCTGATCAATACGCGTACATCACTCGAATAGCAGGAGAACTGAAACTTAGTGATACCAAAAGAGCAATTGGTTTACTAGAAATCCTTGAAAAACGTATTGGGCCCAATTTAGTCACATATAATGTGTTTGTACATGGTCTTTGTAAGGATGCAAATGTTGAAGGAGCTAATGAGTTGATAAAAGAAATGGTTAGTAAAGGCTTTGTTCCTGATCATTTCACATATACAAGTATTATTTGTTCACATTTGAAATCTGGAAAGATTCAAAAAGCCAAAGACTTGTTTTCTGAGATGCAAAGCAAAGGGGTGGATCCTACGGTTGTGACATACACCGTGTTGATACATGCACATGCGGTTACTGCAAGGGTAGAATGGGCATTTATGTATTTCATGGAGATGCAAGAGAAGGGTATCATGCCGAATGTGATTACATATAATGCATTGATCAATGGTTATTGCAAGTGTAGACGTATGGATCATGCGTATAGATATTTTTCTGAAATGGAAGCGAGGGGTTTAGTTGCTAATAAATATTCTTATACCATTTTGATTAATGGGAATTGTGATTTGGGGAATTGGAGTGAGGCTTTGAGGTTATATACAGAGATGGTGGATAGAGGAATTGAGCCTGATTCGTGTACACATAGTGCATTGTTGAAGAAAATAGGTTTGGATTCAAAAGCTGATGCAGTTCGTTATCTTGAAAATGTTGTTCTTGGTAATGAGGAGATTTGTGAAGCAAAATCTGTTTCCTATTTATAGTGATTGATATGGTCAAAAAGTCAAATCTTTTTTTTGTGGCTATCGGTTGTGAAATGACTATGATGGACACGTTAACAAATCACTTGAAATGACTTCAGGTTAGTTTTTACTTTTTTGCATCTTTGATTTCTACAACATTCTATTCTATTGTGTTTTTCGTTGCCTAATTTTTGATGGTTTTATCCTTTTTTTTTGCAGTTAAATTGACTCGAATGTTTATACATTCAAGACATAGATTTGATACAATGAGAAACAATCTTTTATGATGTTATAACAGGTATGTAGATGAGAAAAATGTCTGGAAAGTTAGTATTGTATTCTTTCATTTTTTTTTTTGCTAAATGAATCTTGATGATGATCATCATGTCAAACCATAAAGCCATACCTTGTTTGTTCCAATGCAAACACTCTTCTTGTATAACTTATTCATATTCAGTTGAATGCAAAATTCCCGAGAAGTTTTGCAGTATGCATATAGTGGTGTTCTTTGCAAGAATGAACAATTGTAGTCAAATTTTAGAAATAAAATGCAATACAAACCATCATAAATTTTGCTATATCTTGCTAAATGTGGTCTTCTTTTTGCATTTTTATGTGAATGGTGTTTGTTTGCAAATTGCAATAGAGGAAGTCAAGTATATGATTATTTGAAAATCAGGTGACTTGTATTGTAGACCAATGAGGTTAAAATTGTCTTTATATATAACTTTTGGTTGTAAGCCTGATGAGAAACAGCTCCAGAGATCCAGTATCAGTCTTCCAAGAAGCGCCATAAAAACAGGTACGATTCTATGATTCACATGGATTTGCTGTGGTAAATTTAGTTTTAAGCTTTCAAAGTTAAGACTTCATATCATGTTTTGACATGAAAGCATGAACATTGTTCCTTTTTACAGAATGTTACCATGAATGCTAACATCATATCATGTATGTATGTTGTTGATGCAGGACCATGCAATCCAGGATGCTTAAAATCTGGTTAACCAACCCAAAGTATATGTCTTAAAGCACCATTTGAATGTATGTGTGATGTGTCACAAATATTATTCGGTGAATCTTTTCTTTTTGTTGGAGTGCATTTTGGGGTTTTCCTTGTTTATAGGGTTTACTTCATTTGTATAGTAGTAGTTCATGGGTTAAAGTTCATTCAATGCATGTTCTTTATCTTTGGGTTCTTCTTTGAGCATTTGGATACGAGTGTCATAAAAATTGCATTTGAATAATTCATCCAATCCAATAAGGTATGGGTTGTTTGGTTGTGTTTATTCAGTTTTGGGGTAATTTAGCTTGATTAACAGGATAAGGATAACTTATTCAGTTTATGTGGTTAATTTTCTCCCAATATGGGTTAACTGAACGAGTTATTATATTGATATTGTTGAAAATTTACTTTTATACATTAACTATTTTGAAACTAAACTTATGTTTTCTTATATGTATATTTTGGGTTAAATAACGAGTCCAAACATGACGTTACAACTTTACACGCACGAATTGGTCTAATATTAAATATTTGACCAATTGAATATTTATATAATACAAAAATACTTAGGACTAAAAAAAAGCTATCTTATTTTCCTAGTTTGTGAATGAAAATCATATGACCAAAAACATCAGAAATTTACCGTTTAACTGATTAACTGTCCCAAATAAAGGGAAATTGTATAACACTTATTTGATTTGGATATAATTAATTTAGAATTGTTAAAAACTGATTGAACCAAACTGAATAAACAAAAAACTGATTAAACCGAGGAAAAAACTCCCCTAGAATGTGTTGGTGATGATGGCTGATAATGATCAGTTTGTTTTTGGTTGACCTTGGTGTAGTTTGTTTTGTTTAGATTATGACAACGAATATCTGGTTTGCTCATTGGAGGTATTTGCTGTTATTTAGGCGTGTTAAGTATTTTGGAGTTGGTGTGAGTTTAGGGGTCATTAATATTGTCACAATTGTTGCTTGTTATGGGATCATTTAGTGTTCTGGTAAAGACACCACATGGTTGGTTGGTTTACGCTGGAGGGTGTGGTGCCGTCGAAACCGCACTCCCTCCCCCGCCACATAAGCGTCATGTCATTTTTTATCATTCAAGTGTGGTTTCATGCCACACCAAGGGAGTGGTGCCACACATTCTTCTTTTTTTTTTGTGTTTTTTTTTTTTTAACTATTTTAATTTAATAAAGCTTTTTTTTTTAACTATTTTAAATTATTAAAACTTCTATTTTAATAAAAAAAACATAATTTTTCATTACTTGAAATTTAAAAAAAAAAAAAAAAAACATTACATTGCATTACCAAAAAAAATAATGTTAGATATGTATATATAAGAAAGAAAAAGCAAAAAAAAAAAGGTAAATACCCAACAACAGACGATCTTCCCTTTTTCCCCTCAACCAATCAGAAAGCGCGGCACTTAAGGACCGCAGTGCGGCCAAGACCGCACCAGACCGCGGTCTGAGGGTGGTTTTCTTGGTCTACGTGGCACAAAGTGCGGTCTAGAACCGCACCCACACCCTTCAGCCTTATGAAGAGCAAGATCATATATGGAGGTGTTAAGTTTTTGCTTACTAGACTTGGCACATACAACTTGGATTCATGTTTTATCCATCAGTTTATCCATGAGGAGCATATTTTATATGTTCAAAGGTTTCTTCTTTTGGGCATGCATAGAGATCCCGTGATATCAGTTCTCATTTGTATAAAGAAGTTGGTTTAAGTTTGGATGTGTGCTCTCTTTCCCACCTTATAAATGATCTCTTTGTTGAATCTGACATTTTCTTAGAGGTATTAAGAATATGTATTTGTAAACATGGGTTATTGTCTTTCTGTGATTATACTTATAGGTTTGAATTTGATCCATGGGGATCCATATACTTATAGGTATTAAGAATCTGACATTTTCTTAGAGGTATTAAGAATATGTATTTGTAAACATGGGTTATTGTCTTTCTGTGATTATACTTATAGGTTTGAATTTGATCCATGGGGATCCATATACCTTGAAAATACGATGATGATGTGTTATATTGTTTTTTCATTGTAGTATTTGGTGTGACTATTTTTGGTTTGACTACGATCGTCTAGAACAGCCTCGTTTGATTGTATTATGTGTGGAGGTCTTCTTAGACTGAGATGATGGATAATAGATGACTGGACTCTTCACAACTTTTGGGGTTTCGTAATGGTTATTATTGCTTTGGCTCTTCAAGGGGATTCGTGTAATATTTTGGCATGAAACCCCTGGAAGGGTCTTTGGGTGAGAGTGTGAGACATGGTTATTTGAGCTTGTAGAATGTTTTATTTATCTTTCAACATGAAGCAATCATCATGATACTAATGTATTAGAGGTTTGGATGTCTCCACTGAATATGATGATTCATTGGTGTATTTGACACATGAATGATGATTCATTCTTATTGGTTTAAGTGTGGTTGGGTGCGTACACTTATTTAAATCAAATAGATATATGATTGTTTTTGTTTCCAATGGATATTCGACTCCAATCATTTGAAGACAAATAAAGTCCGGGTTGACATTGATGAACCATAGTAAATCTCGAGAGAGGACTATATGTTGAAATTGACTTTATTTGTTTTGGGTTCTTATGGTTCCACAACAGTTCAAACTGGACTATGCACATGTTGTTTACCCATTCCTACCTGTTTGTAGCTTTCTGTTTTGGTGTCTCGCCTCTTATTTAGAAGATAGAGTCAATTTAAGTAAGATATTGTTTCTTTCCAAGTGCATCTGTTAGCAGATGTTCCATGACGCTTTGACAAAGATAGAAGAAAGAAGAAATATAAAGCCATGATGGCTATTAGATGATATCACCATAATGTGGCAGTGAATTCGACTTTAATGTCTTTTTTGCTTCTAGAAGCTTTCCACTAGATATTTGCTAGATGATCTAGCAGTTCACCCCTTGAGGGCGACATGGATGCACGACTTGATGTGACAACAGTGTTGCACTCGAACATCCGTGGGTTGATTTAAGGTAGTAAATGAATTATATGGGCCAGGCCCACTAGCAAATTCGCAAGCACATTTAGGCGGGCATAGTGATTGTGGTCATTTTTTAATACTTGCAGAATAAGTGGTTATTGGGGGATAAGTTGGCTAAAAAAAATGGTCATTTTTAGTGAATAACTCTTTTATAAAATAGCAATCAAAGCTAACAAACATCATTCTAGTTAAGTTTTTCAAGTAGAAAACATTTACTCTTTTCCCTCCCTTTGGCATTTTCATTTCAGAGGCAACCCAATCCCAATCACATTGTTTTGTTCCATTCTAAATTACACAAGAAGAAAAAAAAGTCAGATACTCATTTGCATCATCAAAACTAGCCTTAACTCTAAGACCCACCCTCACCTTTCACTACCCCACATATTCAAGGGTCAGTTTTAGCATCCGGATATTATTATTATTATTCAAAAACACCTCTAAAATTACACAACCACACATCAAAAAAGAAAACAAAAACTCACCAACCTAAATAGTGTGCCTTACTTAGTAGGTGTAGCCCTTGACAAACATTCCTTTCTTAGCATCTTCACTTTCTCCCTCAGCAGAGTACTTTCCAAGCTGAGCCAATGAGTTTGCTTTTGCACGTGTCAAAAGTGCCTTCTGCCCGGCTTCCACATTTTCGGGCAGCCCTTGCCATGCCTTGAGCACCGAGTTTTGTAGGGCCCGTGCATATGAAAAGGACACGTGCCATGGGTTAGGGCTTTGGTTCATTGCATGCAGGTTTAAGGTAGCTTCCATTTCAGATTGTCCCCCTGACAAAAACTACACAACAAAAATCATCATTTCATTTTCTTGAAAAACACTACAAATAATCAAGATTCTCATACCATGATTCCAGGAACTGCAGGTGGGACCCTTCTCTTGAGCATGGTGAGGGTATATTTGGCAATAGTCTCCGGTGAAGCTTTTTCCTTGTGGTCAGCTCCTGGAGTGACCATGCTGGGCTTTAGCAAGATTCCTTCAAAAAGAACATTGTTTTCTGCTAAGTAGTGGAAAACCTCTGCCCAAACCCTTTCAGCTACTTCTAGTGTTGTGTCTATCGAGTGGTCTCCATCTAGAAGGATCTCTGGCTCCACAATTGGCACCAATCCATTGTCCTACATCAAGTTATCAGACAAAAGGTCAACTCTTTCTTTCACCATTGACTTATTCTTATATAATAACACAAATCTTGAGTAACAAACCTGGGAAATGGCAGCATAACGTGCAAGACCCCATGCAGCTTCTTTCACAGCCAAAGCAGAAGGGCCACAAGGAATGCTGACAACAGTACGCCTACAAAATAACATAAAATGTTAGATCATTGAACTAGACCTCAAAAAAGATACAAAAAACTCAAGACTATTTATGTATATATGTCTCACCATTTGGCAAAGCGAGCTCCTTGACTGTAATACTCAGCTGTTCTAGAAGCTAACCCATCTAACCCTTGGCACCATGATTCATTGTTGGAACCTGGAAGGGGGACTAAACCCTGTGAAAGATAAACTAAATAAGTAAGAATTATGATAAACAGTTGAAAAGAAGTTGATAGTATTGGATTCCAAAAGGAGAAGAGAATGTATTCGTGCCTTATCAACTTTAATGCCAGGTACGATGTTCTGTTCACGCAAGCAGTCAACCATCTTCTTTCCATCTGTAGTTGATTGATAAAGGGTTTCCTCGAAAAGGATGGAGCCAGAGATATATTGACCTAAACCAGGAGTGGTCAATAGAAGTTGTCTATAGGCTTGTCTGTTGGCTTCGGTGTTGTCCAATCCAATTGATGCCAATCGCTTTCCACAAGTTGCATTTGACTCGTCAATGGCAAGGATACCGCGGCCAGGTGATGCAATTGTTTTCTACTCCAACAAGAAAAGATATAATCAGTATATGTAAATGATCACAAGTCTGTAAACATGATTCAGGAAAGGAAGAAGACTAACCCGGCTTCCAAGAAAGCCAAATCCATGAACAATTAAGTTTCAATCACGTAAAGTGCAAAAAAAGTCAACAATTGTTTGAAAAATAAATATGAAGACAAGACGACCCTCCAACATAAATTTAATGTTATTTGGCTGCTCGTGATGCGAAAAGGACATGACCCCTCCGCCTACCACTACAGTGATCAAACTATTAAGACTTAAATCCAGTTGCAATTAACCTAAACCCTAAAATCAACTACTGCCTAACAACAACAAAAAAAAAAGCGCAGTTCGATTAATCAGATCGTCTATACACAACGCAAAATCAGATCAGCTTTGTAAATTCAAAAACAGAAACCACGACAATTCAATCCAAAATGAAACAGAAATGGAAACTCAAACTCACAGCGGTTTTGACGAGTTCCTCGGAGTAAGATCCCGCGCGGATGACAGATACACGAGTGGCGGGTAACCTGGGGGAAGATCCCGGACGTTGGTTGAAGGATCGTTGACCGATCCAAGGTGAAGAAGATGCATTTAACTTCACAAAGCTTGCAGACGCCATCGAGATTTATATAACGATTTCGTATAAAAAATGATGGGAAAGAGAGGTTTCGAGAGGGGAGTGAGACGAAGGGGTGTTTATAGAGTTGTTTTTCTTGGGGAGTCCGCAGGCAACCGATGCATTATATAAGAAGACAAGGGTGGTGTGCGGAACTACGAATGTAGTAGGTGTCATTTTCTCCGATTTGACACTTTTGTCCCCGTTTCAAGATCTCCCAATGACGATTATACCCAAAAGGATAGCACGACGGCGTTTTATACTCAACAGTTTTTGAAGGTGCTTTTTGTAATTATTTAATTTTAGACAAAGTTTCATAAATTGTCCCTTCAGTTTCCAAACATTGTCACAATCCCGACATCTTTGAAAAACGTTGTACCAGTGGTCATTGTGGTTTTAATTTTTCGACGTATTTGGTCCTTATCCATGAAAAAGACTATTTGCCCTTTATAGTATTTTTTTCCTTTTACCTATTTTCAATATTTAATTACAAAGGCCCTCTATACTCATTCCACCTACCTATCCCCACCATACCCTACAATACCAATTTCCTCTCCTTTTTTCCCTCACCACCGTATACCTTCACCGGTTTTAGGAAAACGAAAACATTCCCAAACTTTATAATCAATTTTCACAAACCTATATATTAAGGGAGTGTTTGGATAAATAGTTTTTAGCTTATTAGCTTATTGCTTATTTGCTTATTATGGTTGGAATAAGTTTGTTTAAAATGTGTTTGAATTAGCTTATTGCGGTGGAAATAAACAATAACCAATAAGCATGTTAAGCGTTTGGCAAACAAAACTGCTTATATGAGTAAAATGACCAATAAGCAATAAGCAATAAGCATTCCCCCTTGCTTATTAAAATCAGCTTATTTGGCTTATTCCTACCGCAATAAGCTGATTTTTAAAGACTCCTATCCAAACACTTAAATTTGCTTATTGTAGTGGGATTAAGCAATAAACAATAAGCAATCTATTTTTCCCTATCCAAACACCCCCTAACTTTTGAACAAACTTATCTTCAAACAATATGATCTTGAACGAGGGTTCATCGTCATAAAAGGAAACACATACCATTAAAATAATAAAACTCGCACACTAGAGTTTCATCTCATATCAAAAATAAAAACATGCACACACATACATACATCTACTATAATAAATGAAGATAATTTTGTCACATGTGAATCTCTAATGAGTTTTGACACATGTTATTTTGTGATATTTTTTAAATAAATAATATTCATATGTCAATTTATGTTTTTTTTTTTCAAATTTTAAAATTAAAAAGCCACATAATACTTATATTTATATATATGTAAAGTATCAAATGTAATAAATATTATACTAAGGGGGTGTTTGGGGTATCTTTTCGAAGGGCAAAAGATCTTTTAGCAAAAGTTCCAAAAAGCTAGGTTTCCCTGACTTTTCCAAAAAGTCAGTTTTCCTTCTTTAAAAAATCCAAAATGAGCTTTCCCCAAACATCTTTTGTTTGTTATCTTTTCCCAAAAGTTCTTTTGCCCTCTCAAAAGATATCTCAAACACCCCCTAAATTGCAATTAATATGTCTCTTCATTCTTTATTTCAAAATTTTATTTAAAAAATACTTATCCCTATTCTAATAAATGAATGGTTTTAATATTCTTTTGCCAAGTGTCATTCTATATAACTCCTTATTAATATTATGTCATATGTCATGTAGATATATTAGGCAACTCATTTCAAAATTCAAATTTACATTTTTTTAATTATATGTTAAATTTGAAATTATAATAACTTTAAAATTTTGATATCTCTTAATTAATAATTTATTTAAAATGACTTATTTAAAATAATTGATTAATAATTATATTTTTTATTATAAAAGTTTAATTAACTTTATAACCGTGGTTGCCACAGGTTATATACTAGTTATTTACATCTTAATATTTTATTTTTTTCGATTAACCCTTGTAATACACGAGTTTTACACCTAGTATACAATAAATGAAATACAAATCGGAAAATTATATATCCAGACACAAATGAATAATCGCATCAACCTAAAAATTAAATCTACACATAAGGAAAACAAAGGGAAATTGAAATGGAAGTGGTGTTGGTTTATAATAGAAAGATATGGTGATAAAGGAAGGGGTGATAGAGTGTATTACCGGAAAAAAAAAAAAAAAAGGTCGTGACAAGAAGGACTAGGGCCACCATCTCCGTTGACCTCCTTTATGTGAGGTTTATCCCAATTAGTTGAAAGTTTCTCTTAAAGTTTCCATCAATTCTTCAAGACGCAGACAAATTACAAACATTCTGGCAATACTGTTGGTTGGAGATGTTGGTGACAATGAAACAATAGAGAATGGATGTAACGTCCCAAAATTATGAGGTAAAAATTTTATTTTATTTTATTTTTTTATTTCAACCAAAACATTAATTATCTTTAAGTCAACATTCAAAATCCTTTTTTCTAATTATTCAAAAGTACTTTATAAGAAAACACTTATCAGAGTACAATCCAAAAATCATCATAATACGAAAACATGGGTGGATGCGTTGCAATCAAGCCGGGCCCTTCAATTTAAAACCGGAAGTACCTAAAAACATAACCATAACACCGTAAGAACAAAGCTTAGTGAGTTCCCCAAAGTACCACATACCATACATAATTAAGTGAATGTTATGGGTCATATCATAGTCTTACAAGCGCTTCTTGCCATGGGCCAAATAATGGTCTTCCCTTACAATGTTGATGGCCAAATCCCAGTCTTCCATACAAGTTCTAGGGGACAAAACTTGGTCTTTCATACAAATGTGAAGGGTCATATCCTGGTCTTTCATACACATATACCACAAAGACAACTAACATCCGATATCACAAAATAATGGGTTGGCCTTGGTGCCTTCGACCCATTGATACAGTGAGAAAACTCACCTCAGTCCGTTGATAACCAAATAGTTGCCCGAGTCGCTGAACCGGATAACCCCACACCAACTAACAATAAATACAACTATAGTCAATAATCAATCTGGTAACTCAAAGTCCAAGGCCCACTCCATCATCCAATTTCCTAAAGGGTAAAAGACCATTTTACCCTTTTCTTACTTGTTCCATAACCAAGGTCCAACCTAAATGCACAAAAGTCAAAAATGGCAACCTAAATCCCAATATGGCCCAACTTCCTAATCAGGCCCAAAAACTATCAAGTGACCAATTCTAAGAAGGCCCTTAGCCAAACCATGGTCTAAAATCAGAAGTCCAATAGCCCAACAAGGCTCAAACCTCAAAAAGCCCAAAAAGACATATTGGGGAGTATGCCCAACATACCAAAATTGTACTCCCCACATACTCAACCACGAAGCACAAAGTACAAGTCCATAATGTACAAGTCAACATTACGTTGAGCGTACACTTACGTACGCCCAACGTACTCCTCAGGCCACCTTTTCACTCCACTAAGCACTTAATCGGTTAATATAGCATGTTAAACTCTAAGATTTGATTCCCTAAGTCCACTTATCACATAAAGTTGACAAATTTTCACTCATGCATGGATTATTGGGATTTAAGAGCTCAAAAAGATCTTTAAAAATGTCTTAATACATGCATGGGTCAAAATACTCATTAAAGATGACATTTTTATGAACATAGGGACTGAATGGAGCTAAGATCTAGCATCCATTGCTTCTGGAGTAGATCAAAAGCTCACCTTTAACATTGAAAGACTCAAAAGCTCCAAAATACCCCATAAACTAGATCTAACATATATGTGTTGGATTAGGTGCCTACGCCCATAACTATTATTGGTATGTACTTGACCCGATTATAAGCATGGTCCTTTTAGGTTGTCTTCCACTACTAGAAAAAAGGCCTTTTACGACGCGCAAAACACGACGCTCTTTGATTTATGTTACGCATTAGAGAGCGACATTAAAAAAGTGATCTCTTCAAAAATTTTAAGGATTTAGGTCGCGCATTACTGAGTGCCCTTAAATTAGTGTCTGATGTAAAAATATTAAAAACACGGAGGGAACCTATAATAAAACGGGCGTCCTCTACAAATGTCGCTTTATAATTTTAATAAACGCGCGTTTCTGGGACTCCTTGATAGGTAAGGGGGGAAACTAAATCCCCCAAAATTTTGAACACCCGCTTCTTCTTCCTCTCTACTCTCTACACCCGCCAAAATCGACTTCATTCTCTCCCTTCTTTCTCTCTGCAAACCCCTTCCTCTCCGATCGACTTTCACTTCCTTCTATTTGCAAACCCTAATCAAACATAACACATTTGAAATAGTAATATCTTCTTTCACAAAATAGAAGATTGATCGAAGAATGATTTTCTTTTGATGAATCGGACATCACCAACAACAATAGCTTCCATCACAATTTGTGTTTGCTTTCAGACTCCACCGTTACAACATCGCACCACAACACCAGCCCTGAGCCACCACCACACTGCCTTCGCAACAGCACAGAACCACCACTATACCACCACTGTTGCCTATTTCATCTGCGTAGTAGGCCTATTTCAAAGGTAATTCTTCCTTTTTCAACCATAGTTACCTGTTTCATGTCCTACTGGTCCTTTTTTTTGGACGATTTTTTGTGCCTTTTTACCCTCTCTAATATATTTTCATGGAATTGTTAATATTTTATGATATAAGTACCTGATTTTTTTATGCACACTAGGTGTTTGACTAAATGTTTGAACCAAAAGGGGATTGTCCAAAGATTAGTGAACAAGGTTCAAAGCAACCTGCCACAGTGACAACCTCACAGGTAAATAAAAATTTATGTATTCCTATTAGATTCAATTTACTATTATTATACATACACATGAGTAGTAATCAGCCAATTGTGTTTTGATAATGATAAAAAAAATCAATTTAGTGTTTAGGAGTTGGAATTTAATTTATGTAATAGGAATTGAATCTCATTTACTTACAATTTCTAAACTGATTTGATTCCCTTTACTATCTCAATATGAGAATCCAGCAATACAGTCACAACTGTGATCTGTTACTGTAGAGTTGCTAACTAAAACCTGTGTCCAAACTCTAGAAGGTTACACACACAATGTTTCTGCTGTATGTTTCCATCCCGAGCTTCCAATAATAATGACAGGTTCAGAAGATGGTATTGTCCGTATATGGCATTCAACCACTTACAGGTGAGCTCTTGTTTTTTACCTTTAAGGGTGTGTTTGTTTTGTAGATTCTAAAAGAATCGGAATGCTAGATTCCATTCCATGGTGTGTTTGGTTTCCAAATGGATGGAATTCAATTTTTGTTGGATTCCTTCAAATTCCATGTTTGATGGATGGAAGGAATTCAATTTCTTTCTTCATTTCCTATCAAAAGACCAAAATACCCTCGTTATACATATGTTAAAAATGTAAACTTTTTGACTTTATGCCACTCTTTTTTTTTATTCAGACTTGAGAACACCTTGAACTATGGACTTGAAAGGGTTTGGGCTGTTGGATACATGAAAGGTTCACGTCGGTAAGTTTGTATAGCACTTTTTGTTTTTTGTTTTGTGGGTCTTGAATCTTGATGCTTCTTCATTCATCTGGATTTATTTTAATTACTGTTTTTGCAGGATTGTTATTGGCTATGATGAAGGAACCATAATGGTGAAAATTGGACGTGAAGAGCCTGTAGCCAGCATGGACAATAGTGGAAAAATTATATGGGCTAAACATAATGAAATTCAAACTATTAACATCAAGAGTGTGGGAGCTGATCATGAGGTTTGGACTTTAAATCCCATATACAAGTTATGTTATGTTAACAATGAAATGGGAAAAAAATCTATTTTTTATTCAGGTTTCTGATGGAGAGAGGCTACCTTTAGCAGTTAAAGAACTGGGAACATGTGATCTTTATCCACAAGTGAGTTATGCTTGTTCCTACCTTCCTTTAAACTGAAAATAGTCAACCATATGGACTTTGACTTTTCTATTTTTCCACAGAGCTTGAAGCACAACCCAAATAGGAGGTATGTTGTTGTCTGTGGTGATGGTGAATACATCATATACACAGCTTTGGCATGAAGTACTGGTTGGTAAAAAATTCGTGGGGTGCTAGAAAGTATCACCCGAAAAACGATGGGCCAAAGGTAATATCTGTTGTTATATTGACTATTTTTCCCTTATTGTTTTTTATGGATCTGATTTTTTTTTTTTTTTTACAATTACAGGTTTCGTTTTTTAGTGATGATGAAGAGACTATCGTTAAAAACAAAGGCTTTGAGTTTATCGTTAAAAACAAAGGCATCAACACCGAGGTGGCTTACCCATATCAGGCAACAGATGGAACCTGCAACACCAAGGAAGAAGTTGTCCATGCTGCCACCATTACTGGGTATGAAAAAGTGCCAGCCAACAGTGAATCCGCATTGTTACAGGCAGTCGCTAATCAACCTGTATCAGTTGCCATTGATGCCAGTGGCATGGGTTTCCAGTTCTATTCAGGTGGCATGTTTACTGGGGATTTTGGAACTGATCTTCACCATGGTGTTACAAGCTTGTTGAATCAAATGGAGTTATATGTGGTTGTGTATATACTTGCAATCTTAGGCTTGGATAGTCTACAAGGAATCATGTTGGATCAAGGCAGCTGTATTGATACCTGTTGTACATTTTGCAGGAAGGTAATTAAACTTTATTATTATTATTATTACTATTAATTACAAGTGTAACATGTTTTAAGTAAATTTTCATTCCTTCTACAGCCCTATTACAAATGATACGTGGCTCTGCAGTTCTTTAAGTTGTCACCAGAAGAATCATCAAAGGATCCATTATATCTTTTGAGGGACATGTCCAATAACGATAACAAAAACTAAAATCAAGTAAAAATGTTTGCTAAAATGCTTGTAATTTTATTATATATTTGGCTTATATAGGGATGCCATGGGATACAAAAGGGGACATTTTGTTTTAATTGCAAAAATAATCATTTCTGCACTAGGCTACTTGATGCTGGGAACTTTTATTTATGTGCTTATCATTGATGGATCTACATTCAATGCCAATGTATTATCAAGGTACCATTTAAAATTTCCCTTTTATTTAATTTATGTAAAAAAGTGTAATAGTAAATGCTCATACATAGTTGTAAATGCTCACAGGTGCATGATAGCAACAACAACCGATTTCTATTTTTGTATTGTCATTGTAGCAGTAAGTCTTTGTTTATTATATACTTTCCAACTATAGTGAAAAGGGGATTTTTCGACTTTTGTTATAACAATAATGTTTGATTGCTTCTTTTGATCAGGTGTGGATTGCATATAAGGAATCAAGGTGGATAAGTGCTTTCTTTTGGATACTTTCACTTCTATCTTTTTGGAGGGTAAGCATATATAGAAACTAGCTCACTTTCCTTTTTTCACTCTCTTAAGTATATAACTATATATGGGATGCCATTTGGATTTACAACTGAAGGAATCATGGTATATTTCCAGGACACTGAAATCATTTACATTGTCTTATTTTCTCAAAATAGTAATTGTTTATGTTGCTTCCAAATACAAGGTATGAAAAGCTGCAATGGTGGGATGATGCCCTTAAAGCATACACTGCAAAATCTGCTCAAGCAACAAGTCAACGTCTTATCTTGGATGCTACACTAGGTATTATTCAAATATACCATGCCATGGTGTTATAGTATTTATATTATTATCATTTCAAGGTAATTAATTAAAATATTTGTTCATTCTTATGACGAATGAGGAGTCAGTGACAGATGGGTATATATTATATAATCAAAACACTATAATTATAAATATTTATTTTTTTTACTATAAATAAATTATTTGAGTTAAAATGGCATGAATGATTTCAGGTAAATGGGGATGGTAATTCTGAAAATGGCTCCCATATATGTGAACAATATCCATTTTCAGTAAATGAGAAGGTTGTTATTTTTATTTATTTCACTTTTGTTTTCTATGTGAAGATATACTGACAAAAAATACATTACATGACATGATATGTTGGTTAAGTAGCTTTACGTGTTCTAATGGGTGGTGTTAGATGGAATTGTGATGATATACTCTCTAGTTTATATGATCAAAGATTGTCATTGTGAATATCATTGTTGATAGCTTTACAGATAATATTTACCATTTGTATGCGGGTATTCTTGTCATTGTGTTTGTCATTGTTGATATTAGGTAATTCATATTGTAGTGTATTTATTCCAAATCCCAAATTCTTTGGATGGAAAAAAGGGTAATTTCGTCTTTTACAACTAACATTCCAAGTTTGATTCTTCTAATAATTGTATTAACATATTAATTTTTTGACTTTTATTTGATCAGGTCACAAGAATTATCGGAGCAGGGGTTCAATATTAGTCTTAAAGAAGTATGAAAGGCAAGATTCAACTCTACTTAGTTGGAATTTGATGTTTATCATCTTTGTGTATACCTTTTTAGTTTGTATAGCATTACATTGCATAAGGTGTCCCTTAATAGCAATTTAGTATTATGTTATATAGTTAGGGAAAACCTCTTAATAACAATGTACAATTAGATCCCCTTAATATAAATGTATTACAATTTTTTGACATGATGTTTTTGGTATATATTTGTTTACATATGGAACGATTATTTGTATGACATTAAATTTATGCAATGGATTCTATTTTTGTATATGATATTTTATTATCTATTATCTATTATTAAACATTAAATACAAATTTAATTTGAAAATAAGCAAATCTATAAATAATATTTTTTTAAACATTTAAAATTATGATACGCAAAAATGTGTGTCATCTTCATTTATGACATGGCCTTTCTTGACAGGGGCTTCCTTGATACGCATTGCGTGTCATAAACACGCGCGTTATAAGGTTACGACACGCAAATGCGTGTCGTCTTCCTTTATGACAGGGCCTTCCTTGATACGCATTGCGTGTCATAACCGCGCGTCGTAAATGAGCGTCATAAATGCGCGTCGTCTATAGACGACGCGCAAAAGCGCGTCGTCTCTCTTTATGACAGGGCCTTCCTTGACACGCATTTGCGCGTCGTATGAGCGTTTTACGACGCGCAATGAGCGTCGTAAAAGGCCTTTTTTCTAGTAGTGTTCACTCATGCAACTTGATAGGATGACAAGAGGAGAGAGAGTAAAATTTATTATATGAATAATAAATTAGTACCCAAAATGGTTTTATTAATATATTACAAGATTAATATATTATTTGGAAATCATATTATTTAATTAGTATTGATTAGAAATTAATTTGGTGATCAAAATAGACTGATTAAATAATAGGGGACTGATATTGCAATTATCTGATAATTATAATTTGGGTTGTGGACTCCTTATAGAAGGGATGGACGAATTCTATGGGAAGCCCATAAGAAATTCGTCCAAGGGGCATTCTAGAAGGGTTCCATGGATTGCTTAAGGCCTAAGCAGTCATATTAGGGTTTCCATCTAAAACCCTAGCAGCCACAAGTATAAATAGACCTCATTATTGAGGATTTTCATCTAAGGCTTTAAGAAACCCTAGAGTGGTCGAGATCCTCCTCTCTCCTACCTCATCCTTTGCATAAAGTGTTTGTGACTCCATTAGAGGTGCAACATGTAACGCCCGTAGATCCGGGCTAGTCAATTTAGAGACGATGAGCATCAAAAGTAAGTTTTTGATGGAAGATTATTTATAAGGATTAATCTTAACTATGTTTTAGTATATGTTACAAGGGTTCCTTACATATAAAGAACGCTGAAATCCGAGTTATAACGAAGAAGTTATGACCCGTCGAAGTTTTACGGCAAAACCGGCACGGCACCGGGAGATGTAAATAGTGAATTTTTTAAGAAGACTTTTTATCCTTAGTAATATAAACGAAAGTCGTATAATACGTTAAACCGAGTAGGGCTGTTCTCTATTTGCATAAAACGGAATTGTCCAATTGGACAATTTGGATTGGACTATTTGGTTCGGATATTCGGATTTTTGGATTGGTTTTCAACAAAACCGAATTATTTTTTTGGATTTCGGATTGGTTTTGGTTTATAAAATAAGAACCGAATAGTCCAAAAAAACCGAATAACGATTTGTTATGTTTTTATTTTCAATACATATATAATTATTTATTAATTTTATAATTTTTTTTTAAATAAGTTCAAAAGGTTTTACCTAATAAAAGACATTAATATGTACTTTCTGTCAAAAGTTTTTTATCTATTAAACAATAAACCATAATATGCCTTTTTAGTGGTTGTTTATAAAATTTAAATCACAAGTAAATAATTTGTTTTTGCTTCTTCTGTAGAATTAAATCATATTATAATTCTATGTCCCTTTTAATATGTTATGGTTTTTGAAAACCGAATTATAAAGACCGATCCAACCGAATTGTAATTGAATCGAATTGGATCGGATTTGAATTTAGTTTGGACTATTTGGATCCATATTTTGAAAACCGAAATCCATTTGGATTTACTTAATTGGATCGGATCGAACCGATCCATCCAAACGAACACCCCTAAAACCGAGAACATACAAAAAAAGAACACCCAAATCTGACTTCGTATGAGGAAGTTATGAATTTTCTAAGATTTGGCATAGCGGTGCACGACCCGAAACTCGAATTTTAGTTCAACTGGTTTTAGGCCTACACGAACTAAATGAGAGTTGAATATCTCATTAATAGGAACTCAACGGTAAAAAGACAGACGAAAACGGAGTTCGTATGTAGAAGTTATGAATTTTACGCGGACATTTAACAGTATAATCTCCTCGTACTGTTAAAATTTAAGATCGGTCGAGAATTAGCCGACGAGGTCTAAATGAAACTTTTAGATCTTGTTTTTACCTACATGTGGATATAAAGAATGTCGAGAGTAGAGCTTGTATGTTAAAGATATGGACGAAACTTGGTCCCTACTCTTCGAGCGCGATAAATTCGATACAATTTTGTAAATCTGAGATAGAATGAGAATTAGTTGACAGCGTCTAAATGAAAGTTGTAGTACTCGTAAATACCAACGCGTGGATATAAAGAACGTCAAAAATGGAATTCGTATGAACGAGTTACAATTTATAATAGCATATTTACGTATTAAAATAAAGTATAAATCATATATACGTACACACACACACACACACACACACACACATATATATATATATATATATATATATATATATATATATATATATATATATATATATATATATATATATATATATATATATATATATATATATATTGTGACATCCCCAAAATCTCGGCCAGAAAAGACCGTTTTCATTTATGCTTTTTAAAACATTTTCAGAGTAAATCCATTTGATTTTTAAAAGAGATGCGGAATTTGTTCCCAAAAACAAAACATGATAAGATAGATATTTATCAAAACATTTCATATAGAATATGATTTCATTTCATAATCAAAAGTCGGGATGTCATGTTCCGATACAGATCACAAAGCATAAACGATTACATTACAAGTCATTCAACAACTATATACATATGCAGACTTGTAAACAAAAATGACTTGATGATTCACCCATCTTAAGCTCTTGCGCCACTTCCTGTAATACAATTAAATTGAGTGGGTCAGGCTTGGGAGCCTGGTGAGCATATAGGGTTTTCAAACCCACAATAATTATATTTAATTTCATCAATCAACAATAAACCCGATTACCCATTCCCGTTATCCTCACCTTACGTTCCTAAAAATAACGTCTATTATAAGGAACTTATTTCAGGATTTTCATCGGGACGGACATTACTGCAGAGGGGCTTCCTCAACAATAAGTGTCCTAAAGGCAACCATGTGGGGGATAGAGTACACCGGTGAACACGTCGTTCACAACACCTATAGGTAATGAGCCTGCTAGTGTTCCACAGGACAGTCTAGAATAGTCTGTGGTCGTCATCCATACTCTGCTGAATGACTAGAATAACACCAATAACACCGAGGCCTCTCATCTGTTTATTACACACCAATTATTTACCCATGTTCTACCCAACATATTAGTAGATAAAAATATACATTTTTATACACTGTTTAAAAACCTGTATAGCATGCTTTAATCAATACATATTCCACATAACAGATGAGGCATACACACATAACACGTATTTCATAGAGAATATACATTCACACATATAACCACAAAATATATACACGTAGCACGTATTTTATATTAAATACTTCATAATATTGCGTTGGAGAGAAAATAACTACACACTCACTTGATCAGAAGATGATCCGACAGTACTACGGCTTATAGAAGTAGCGTCTCTCCGTAGATCTGGAAGACCTTCACAAAAACCGGCTCCTCCCGGGCAGGGCTTCGGCTCGGGAATAACGCTCTTCGGGATTCTCGGGGCTTTGGATCTCGCTTCGAGGCTCGGGAATAATACCGGGGCTTCGGGATATGATTGGCACGCAAATCGAGGCAAAACTTAGAGAGAAGGAAGAGTTTGAATTAGAGAAAATGGCTGATTTCGAGTTCTATTTATAGGCTGAGGGTCTGGGATTACGCGGGGCGTAATCTCAAATTACGCAGGGCGTACTCAGTACGCGGGGCGTACTCGGTTACGCGGGGCGTACTTTGACGTCACTGCGTGCGTCGACTGGTGGCACTCGAGTATTGGTCAGACAAGTTGCATCCGACTGAGTACGCGGGGCGTACTCAATTACGCGGGGCGTAATTGACTCGTCGAACTTCTAAATTGCGTAACTTTTGCATACGAGCTCCGTTTTCGACGTTCTTTATATCCACGCGAAGGTCAGACCATACTCTACAACTTTCATTTAGACTTTGTCGGCTAATTTTGACTTTTATTTTTATTATTTATTTTTAGAAGGCCGGGACAGAAAAACTTCGTTATAAATTCATAACTTCTTCGTCTGACGTCCGTTCTTGCCTAACTTTTCATCGTTTCGCTACTAACAACGAGATCTTCGATTCTCATTTAGATTGTTTCGGCTAAAAACCGCTCGATCTCAAATCGAGTATTTGGGCTGCATACTGGTAAGTCAAAACTTAGAAAAATCGTAACTTCCTCATACGAAGTCTGATTTGGGCGTTCCTTTTATGCACGCTCTCGGTTTAACGAAATCTACGACTTTCGTTTAGATCGCTAAGGCTAAATATCGCTCTATCTTAAATTCATATTTTACGTCACTCGACGTCGTGCCGGTTCTGTCGCGAAACTTCGACAGGTCATAACTTCTTCGTTATAACTCGGATTTTGGCATTCCTTATATCTCCGGAATCCTTGTTTCAACCACTACAACTTTATGCAGAGATATCGGGCTTATCTCACACTTTAATTTTGACGCTTATTTTATTCTTAATTCATTAAATTATAATAATTAAGAAAATAAACACATAAATCATATAATTCACATAATTCACAAATAATTCATTTTTATTATTTCAAATTGGGGTTACAATGGCTAACCTAGACTATTACATTGCTAAAAATGGCAAGCCTAGAAACACGGGCGTTACAATTCTCTCCACCTTAGAATGATTCCGTCCCCGGAATCACACACCAGCAAACAAATGCGGATAGCGACTCATCATGTCACTCTCCGTTTCCCAGGTGAGATTCGGCCCATTCGTGTGTTTCCATCGGACAAGCACTAACTCAACCATCTTACGTCGCAATTTCTTAGTCTTTCGGTCAACCATTGCCTCCGGTTCCTCAATCAACCTTTTGTTCTCATCGATCCTCAACTCCGAAAGTGGAATTATGTCGGGAACTTCTCCCGTGAACTTCCTCAAATAACACACATGGAAAGTGTTATGAATTCCATTCAGTTCTTCTGGTAGTTCGAGCTTGTAAGCTTGGTTCCCAATCCTCTGAAGAACTTTAAACGGTGCAATAAACCTTGGACTTAACTTTCCCCTTTTACCAAATCTCATAAGTCCCTTCCACGGCGAGACTTTAAGTAAAACCGAATCTCCAACTTCAAAAGTCATCGGTCTTCGCTTTTTGTCAGCATAGCTCTTTTGACGGTCCTGAGCTGCTAACATTCTTTCCCTAATTATTTTCAACTTTTCAGCTGTTTGATGGACTATCTCCGGTCCCATAAACTGCTTTTCCCCAGCCTCAAGCCAACAAGACGGCGTACGACACTTCTGTCCATACAATGCTTGATAAGGTGCCATCTTTATGCTCGAGTGAAAACTATTATTATAGGAAAATTATACCAAAGGCAAATGTTCATCCCAATTACCTAGGAATTCCAAGGTACACGCTCTCAGCATATTTTCAAGTGTTTGTATCGTCCGTTCGCTCTGACCATCAGTCTGCGGATGGTAAGCTGTACTTAGACACAACTTGGTACCCAATTCCTCTTGTAGACTTTTCCAAAATCGTGAGGTGAAACGACTATCACGATCCGACACAATCGTTAACGGAACACCGTGAAGCCTCACAATTTCCTTTACGTAAGAATTCGCAAGCTTTTCCATAGACCATTTTTCATTGGCTGCTATGAAATGCGCACTCTTAGTGAATCGATCAACGACCACCCAAATCATGTCGTGACCACTTTTTGTTCTGGGTAGTTTAGTGACAAAATCCATAGCAATGTCTTCCCACTTACCCATAGGCACAGGTAATGGTTCTAAACTCCCGTATGGTTTCTGATGTTGTGCCTTGACTCTTGCACAAGTCACACACTCGGCCACATACTTCGCGATGTCAAGCTTCATCGTCGGCCACCAATAATAGGGTTTCAGGTCCCTATACATTTTTGTGCTACCGGGATGAATCGAGTACATGGTTTTGTGAGCTTCTTCCATCAGAAGATCTCTGACTCCTCCTGTCTTAGGTATCCAAATCCGATCTTGGAACACCTTCAGTCCGTGACTGTTTACACCGAACACCAACGTTTTGCCCAAACGTTCCTCCTTTCGGTCATTTTTCTCAGAAGCTTCGCTTTGAGCTTTCTTTATACTTTCCAAAATAGTCGAGACAACTTCAATTCTCAACGCTCTTGGCCTTTTCTTTTCAAGATTGACCTTCCGACTGAGAGCATCAGCAACAATATTGGCCTTACCGGGGTGGTAAAGTATCTCACAGTCGTAGTCCTTAAGTAATTCCAGCCAGCGTCGTTGCCTCATATTCAATTCTTTCTGACTAAAGAGATATTGGAGACTCTTATGATCAGTGAAAAGTTTGCACTTCGTGCCATAGAGGTAATGCCTCCATATTTTCAGTGCGAAAACTAACGCTGCCAACTCCAAATCATGAGTCGGGTAGTTCTTTTCGTGCTCTTTCAGCTGTCGAGACGCATATGCGATCACCTTATCCCTTTGGGTCAAAACGCAACCCAATCCAACCCCAGACGCATCGCTATAAACAGCGAAGTCTTCAACCCCATCGGGTAGAGAAAGTATCGGTGCCTCGCATAGTTTCTTCTTTAGTCTCTCGAATGCTTCTTTATGCTTATCACTCCAAGCATAAGTAGCTCCTTTGTGGGTCAAAGCTGTTAATGGACTAGCGATCGAAGAAAAGCCTTGGATAAACCTTCGGTAATATCCGGCTAATCCTAAAAAGCTTCGGATCTCCGTGGGACTTTTCGGTTCTTCCCACTTCATCACAGCTTCGATCTTTGCTGGATCAACCATTATCCCTTCTTGGTTGACCACGTGACCCAAGAATTGGACTTCACGAATCCAAAAATCACATTTGGAGAACTTTGCATACAGCTTCTCCTTCTTCAAAACTTCCAACACTTCTCGCAAGTGTCAGCCATGCTCCTCCTGGCTTTTCGAATAAATCAGAATGTCATCTATGAACACTATCACAGATTTATCAAGGAACGGATTACAAACCCTATTCATTAAATCCATGAATGCTTCCGGAGCATTGGTTAGTCCAAACGACATAACCAAGAACTCGTAGTGTCCATATCGGGTTCTGAATGCAGTTTTCTCTATATCCTACTCCCTTACTTTCAGCTGATGATATCCTGATCTCAAGTCGATCTTTGAGAAATAACTTGAACCTTGTAGTTGATCGAATAGGTCATCAATCCTCGGCAACGGATATCGATTCTTTATTGTTGCCTTATTCAGCTCTCGGTAATCAATGCACATCCTCATGCTTCCATCTTTCTTCTTTACGAATAACACCGGAGCTCCCCAGGGTGATGAACTAGGTCTAATGAAACCTTTGTCCAATAACTCCTGAAGTTGCATCATTAGCTCCTTCATCTCCGTCGGTGCTAATCGATAAGGTGCTTTTGCAATTGGCGTTGTTCCAGGCAACAAGTCGATACGAAATTCTACTTGTCGATCGGGCGGTAATCCAGGAAGATCTTCGGGAAATACTTCCGGATAATCACACACAACAGGAATATTTTGCATCACCTTCTTTTCCTTCTTAGCATCGATCACAAATGCTAAGTATGATGTACACCCCTTGGTCAAACATTTTCTGGCTTTCATTAGAGAAATGATTCCAGAGTTTACTCTGCGTTTATCTCCGTACACCATAAACGATTCCTTCCCAGGTGGATTCACTTTCACTATTTTCTTCTTGCATAAAATTTCAGCATCATTGGCGCTAAGCCAATCCATTCCCAAAACGATGTCGAAACCGTTAAGTTCGATAGGCAATAATTCCTCGTGGAACTTATTCCCATTCAAGTCAATTAAGATGTTTTTCATACGATAGCTAACAGGTACAAACTTTCCACTAGCAACTTCGACTAATAAAGCATTATCTGGTCTATCAACAGGCAAAGCTAGTTTTCTACCAAATTTATGCGATATAAAGGAGTAGTTGGCTCCAGAATCAAATAAAATTTGGGCAGGTAATTTGTTAACGAGAAAGGTACCTGAAGCGACATCAGCTTCGTCTTTAGCAGCTTCCAGTGTCATCTGGAATGCTCTCGCCTTTGGCTTTGGCGGAATGTTGGGTCTTGCTGCTTCCTTCTTTTTCGGACAATCCCTTGAGATGTGCCCCTCTTCACCACAACCATAACAAACATTTTTGGCGAAGGTGCAGTCGTTGGCATAATGCCCTAGCTTTCCACATTTGAAGCATGTGGTTTCCCCGCCACACTTCCCATAATGCTTCTTCTTGCACTTGTCACACCATTTCGCTTCTACCTTTCCTCCACTTCCCCTCGAACTAGACTTCGAGAATTTACTTTTCTTGCTGGACCCTGAAAATCCATCGATTTTCCTTTTCTCGCCAACCTCTGACCTTTCCAGACCTTTTTCCCTGATCTGGGTCTCAACATTTCTAGCAGCCCAGATGGCGGCTTTCAATGTGGTTGCTTGCTTAACCATTGGACCATAGTCCGCTGGTAGTCCAAGGGAAAACTTGTTGACCTTAGAGAATTCTGTAGGCACCAAATATGGGATAAACTTCATCTTTTCCGTGAAACTTGCAGCGTATTTAGTAACGCTCAATTTCCCTTTCTTCAAATTCTGAAATTCATTACTGATTTCCAGCAGGTCCTGCTCGGAGCAGTATTGCATTTTTAGTTGTTCCACAAAGTCTTCCCAAGACATTTTGCTTGCTTCTCCCTTGGGCATAGAGTCAGCTAACAGCTTCCACCAGCTCAACATGCCAGATTTTAGCAGAGGGATCGCAAGAGCGGTCTTCTGCCTGTTGCTACATTCGCAACTTTCAAACATAGTCTCCATTTCGGAGACCCAATCCATAAATTGCACCGGCGTCGGGCTTCCGGATAGACATGGTGGTTTGGATGCCATGAAATCCTTATACTTGCACCCACGACCATCATTTCCTCCATACTGGTTATTGCGTCTACCCACTGGTTGTTCGTCTTGACCAATGATTCCACTAAAGTTTTCTCCTTTAGACTGCCCTCCATTCTCCTCGGGCTCTTCCGCTTGAATTGACGGTTCTTCACGATTCTGCCTAAGCAGGCGTCTTGTTTCTTCCATCTGACGATCCAACATCATTTGAATCATCATTTGTACACCAGCCATTGTTATCGGCTCAGGTGCATCAGCTACGACAGGTACTTGTTGAATTACAGGCGGTTGATTCCTGTTTTCATCAGCATTTCCAACTCCGCTTCTTGTTCTCACCATTTTTGATCTACACACCGAATAATTTCACCTTATTACTCCAAACGATTACATGCTAGTTCTAATATCGTATACATACGCTTAGAATCCTAAACACAAAAACTTCAGATCCGGTTGGCAACAAACCGTAGATCCGAACAAACAATATCATATATGGCAACATATAACATTTAGCACATAAAAGCATTTTAGGCAACCTACCTAAAATAAACTAGTGCTCGTGTCTAAAATTTATCAGACACACATCTCACAATCTCCACTTAGCATACTAAGTTTAAGTCTAGAAATCCTACAATTTCCTAGTTCGCTTAAACTAATGCTCTGATACCAACTGTGACATCCCCAAAATCTCGGCCAGAAAAGACCGTTTTCATTTATGCTTTTTAAAACATTTTCAGAGTAAATCCATTTGATTTTTAAAAGAGATGCGGAATTTGTTCCCAAAAACAAAACATGATAAGATAGATATTTATCAAAACATTTCATATAGAAATATGATTTCATTTCATAATCAAAAGTCGGGATGTCATGTTCCGATACAGATCACAAAGCATAAACGATTACATTACAAGTCATTCAACAACTATATACATATGCAGACTTGTAAACAAAAATGACTTGATGATTCGCCCATCTTAAGCTCTTGCGCCACTTCCTGTAATACAATTAAACTGAGTGGGTCAGGCTTGGGAGCCTGGTGAGCATATAGGGTTTTCAAACCCACAATAATTATATTTAATTTCATCAATCAACAATAAACCCGATTACCCATTCCCGTTATCCTCACCTTACGTTCCTAAAAATAACGTCTATTATAAGGAACTTATTTCAGGATTTTCATAGGGACGGACATTACTGCAGAGGGGCTTCCTCAACAATAAGTGTCCTAAAGGCAACCATGTGGGGGATAGAGTACACCGGTGAACACGTCGTTCACAACACCTACAGGTAATGAGCCTGCTAGTGTTCCACAGGACAGTCTAGAATAGTCTGTGGTCGTCATCCATACTCTGCTGAATGACTAGAATAACACCAATAACACTGAGGCCTCTCATCTGTTTATTACACACCAATTATTTACCCATGTTCTACCCAACATATTAGTAGATAAAAATATACATTTTTATACACTGTTTAAAAACCGGTATAGCATGCTTTAATCAATACATATTCCACATAACAGATGAGGCATACACACATAACACGTATTTCATAGAGAATATACATTCACACATATAACCACAAAATATATACACGTAGCACGTATTTTATATTAAATACTTCATAATATTGCGTTGGAGAGAAAATAACTACACACTCACTTGATCAGAAGATGATCCGACAGTACTACGGCTTATAGAAGTAGCGTCTCTCCGTAGATCTGGAAGACCTTCACAAAAACCGGCTCCTCCCGGGCAGGGCTTCGGCTCGGGAATAACGCTCTTCGGGATTCTCGGGGCATCGGATCTCGCTTCGGGGCTCGGGAATAATATCGGGGCTTCGGGATATGATTGGCACGCAAATCGAGGCAAAACTTAGAGAGAGGGAAGAGTTTGAATAAGAGAAAATGGCTGATTTCGAGTTCTATTTATAGGCTGAGGGTCTGGGATTACGCGGGGCGTAATCTCAAATTACGCAGGGCGTACTCAGTACGCGGGGCGTACTCGGTTAAGCGGGGCGTACTTTGACGTCACTGCGTGCGTCGACTGGTGGCACTCGAGTATTGGTCAGACAAGTTGCATCCGACTGAGTACGCGGGGCGTAATTGACTCGTCGAACTTCTAAATTGCGTAACTTTCGCATACGAGCTCCGTTTTCGACGTTCTTTATATCCACACGAAGGTCAGACCATACTCTACAACTTTCATTAAGACTCCGTCGGCTAATTTTGACTTTTATTTTTATTATTTATTTTTAGAAGGCCGGGACAGAAAAACTTCGTTATAAATTCATAACTTCTTCGTCTGACGACCGTTATTGCCTAACTTTTCATCGTTTCGCTACTAACAACGAGATCTTCGATTCTCATTTAGATTGTTTCGGCTAAAAACCGCTCGATCTCAAATCGAGTATTTGGGCTGAATACTACTAAGTCAAAACTTAGAAAAATCATAACTTCCTCATACGAAGTCTGATTTGGGCGTTCCTTTTATGCACGCTCTCGGTTTAACGAAATCTACGACTTTCGTTTAGATCGCTAAGGCTAAATATCGCTCTATCTTAAATTCATATTTTACGTCACTCGACGTCGTGCCGGTTCTGTCGCGAAACTTCGACAGGTCATAACTTCTTCGTTATAACTCGGATTTTGGCATTCCTTATATCTCCGGAATCCTTGTTTCAACCACTACAACTTTATGCAGAGATATCGGGCTTATCTCACACTTTAATTTTGACGCTTATTTTATTCTTAATTCATTAAATTATAATAATTAAGAAAATAAACACATAAATCACATAATTCACATAATTCACAAATAATTCATTTTTATTATTTCAAATTGGGGTTACAATGGCTAACCTAGACTATTACATTGCTAAAAATGGCAAGCCTAGAAACACCGGCGTTACATATATATATACACACACACACACACAAATGTATATATCATTAGAAAGGTATCGACGATGCGGTTATTATAATACTAGTGTTGAGTACTTTCGACATTAGTTTAGTACAAATATCATTAAATCTATTTAAAATAGTATTATGAAGGGGTGTTTAGTCGTTTATATAACTATAAGGTCATTAAGTAATTATGGAGGGTAGTTTTTGTAAATTCAATTACTATAAATAAAAGGTTTGGGCTCTCATATTTCTTGCATCATTCTCTTGATTCAAGAGTCTTTCTTTTCTTATCCCCCGAGCATTTCGGTCCCTCGTGATTCGACTTCTCTTTCTGTAGTTTTAGTATAGTAAGGTGAGCGCTGAAGCGTTGCACGAATCTTTCTTAGAAAAATTCAACGACGAAGTTCTGCCCCTGAAGAACCCGACTCCTAGCTAAAATCCCCTTGTAAGTAAATTATGCTTACCCTATTTTAAATATGGTTTATATTTAAAATTAGTATTGTTATTATGAACTTATTAAAAATATTTGAGCTATTATTATAACTTATATAAGTGTCGTTATAATATCTTTTTAACTACTCGTGGTACAGGGAATCTAGTTTAAAGGGCCGCATAGGGTTGTTGGGTTTCAGAAGTGTTATATGTCAAAATAGTCCTGCCCTCCGGTGTTTTATGTCTAGCCTCTGTCTATACATAGTGGTTGGAAAGTATTGTTTAAAAGCTTATATAATAATAATAATAATAATAATAATAATAATAAGACTAATAATTAGTCACGGTAAATATTAGACTAAAATATAGTGGTAATAATACAAGGTTTTGTCGAATGATATTATTTTAAAGTAAACGAAGCGTTGTCCGAGTACCGAGTCACCACCTTATCAAGTGAGTGCATAGTTACTTTCATCTTACACATAGATATGAAGTATTTTATATAAATTACGTGCTATGTGTGCATATTATCTGCATACTTATTATCTATAATGGATGAACAATTTTATACATTTTTTAAATAATTTAAACTGTATATGTATTTTAAATCTACGAATATGTTGGGTAAAACATGGTAGATGAATGATGAGAGATGAAAGATGATATGAGTGAACATTGGCAGCTATAGACTTAGTGCCTAATAAATAACATCGACAGCTATGAACTTAGTGCCTATTAAATAAACACCGGTAGCTATGGACTTAGTACCTGTAAAAGAAACGGTGGTAGCTATGGACTTAGTACCTGTTAGATAAACGCTAGCAAGCTCGTAACTTGTAGGTGTTTTTGAACTACGTATTCACTAGGTATTTTTGAACTAAGTGTTCACCAGATGTTTTGAACTAAGTGTTCACCAGATGTTTTGAACTGCGTGTTCACCAGATGTCCCCTGAAAGACCCTGGCAACTATGCATACTTAGTGCCTGTTGTATAAACCCTGGCGACTATGCAGACTTAGTGCCTAAACCCTGGTGACGATGGACTTCATGCCTATTCCTTAGGATAATCCTTAGGAATGAATTAACGAGGAATAGCTAATTCTTAGGGTAGATCCTTAAGAATAACGAAGATAATGGGGATGGGTAATTGGGTTAACTGTTTGATGATTAAACATAATAATTATATTATTATGGGTTGAAAACCCTATGTACTCACCAGGTTTTCCAACCTGACCCACTGAAGCTTATTTGTATCACAGGTGTCGATACGAAGCTACTTTACACTGAGAGATTAAAGAGATGTAGATCACTAGTGTAAATGAATGTAAGTTCTGTTTATGCTTATGTTTCTGTATTGATGATGGCATCCCAAATGTTTTGAAAATGAATAAAAATACATTACTTTGGAAATGCTTTGATAACGTATTTATCATGTTTTATGGGAACAAATTCCGCAACATTTTTATTAAAAGTACTCTGATTTTTATAAAGCATAAACAAAATCGGTCTTTTCTGGCCGTGAAAATGGGGATGTCACACAACACTTGGGGCACTAAGCTTTCAAGGGACAAGGTGGTTCTTGTTATTGCTATATAACAAGCAAGGTAATGTTCTAAACCCTTTCATATACTTCAATTTCAAAATTATGTATGCTAGATTTAGATTTTATGCTTTGGATAATTATTTGCATGTATAACTTGAGAAAAACCTAGATCCAAAGCATTAGGGTTGCATGTACATCATATGAATGTTGTAGTGCTCAGTACCCATCAATATGATCATCAAGGTGTGAGTTTTTTACCTTAAAAAGGTAAATCAGGATGTAACAAGCCTGGATCCAAATACTTTAAGCAATTCCACACTGCTCCAAGAAGTTCCTTCTTCTTCTATGAACACTAAAAAGCATGAAATACCACCGAAAGCTCAAAAACCACTCATATAGGGGCTAAGGTTTCATTTATAGGGTTTAAAGGGATGGAGGCTGAAGATAATAGGGTTTGGTGGTGAGTTAAGGAGCTTAAATAGGGTCTAAGACGCTAAATTAGGGTTTGGGTCTGACTAGAGTACGTCATGTAATTCTGGTACGCCACGCGTACTCCAAAGAACACTCGCGATGCATCTGCTTAGTATGCCCAACGTACTCCAATGTACGCCCTGCGTACTGGACTTAACACTAGTATGCCCTATGTACACTTGTGTACTCTCCACGTACTCGGTTTAACCCTAAAACTACCAAATTTCCGAAGGCCATAACTTCTTCGTTCTAACTCCGCTTCCGACGATCCTTATATCTATGGAAAGGTAACGAGAAGCTATACACTTCTATCAACTCATCCACACCTTAAAACTTTCTGAACAAAAATCCAGAATTCATAAAAAGCCCAAACTGCCACTTTACGGTTATACTACTGGGCTCCAAAACACAAAGCGAACTCCCAAATCATCTAACCTACATTAACCACACCCTAAATGGGTCTAAATCTCTCTTTTCCAAAGGCTTTAAGCCTTATGATACCCGATCTTCGAGTCACCGGTCCACATTAGAAAACGATTCGGAATAGGGCGTTACAATGGATGTCGCATGCGATGTTATAAGAAGTGATGATGGAGATAGAGGTCCTTGTGTTAGTTATGGGGGTCGATTGTCGATTCCAACGGAAGGATGACATAGGTACCCAACTCCTCCTTCACGAGAAGCAATGATAGTGGTTCTTCCCTTCAACCTTACAAAATGACTAGCGAGAAAACCTAGCCACTACCATCGGACAAACCAGATACAGTGTTCAACCTTCCATGGTTGCATCACCAATCCATGTTAGAGAAGAACATAGGGAATAGAGAACGTTAGAGATGATAGCGAATGGCAGCGCCAGCGGTTGGTGGGTTTGGTTCAACACTACAACCTTGAAGGAGACATGGTGAACACACATGAACGATGGAAGGGTTTTAATACGAGAGGGGTTATTTATTAATTAATTTACATTAAAATATAAAAAATAAAACCAATAAATATTTTACCAAGGGCAAAATAGTAATTTTAGATGAAATTTGTAACAAAACGAAATCACGGGACCAATCATGTAAAAATTAAAACCGTAGGGATCGTTGGTGTAATGTTTTCAAAGGATATTTTGAAAGTATCACTTTTGAAAACCACAAGGAACATTTGTGAAATTTGGTATTAACTTTATTATTGCAATTTTGAAATATAAGGTTTACAAATATTATAAACATCGGTGTTAATTAAGAGATATAAGGTTAAATTCAAGATTATCCGTAAGGTTTTGTTTGTGTAATATTCATTATAATTTTGTATTGATTTAAAACATAATTGGTGGAATCAATTTTAACTTTTCAAGCAGTAACCATCATTATTATATATGCAGACTATAACAAATTTGAAAAAAAAAATCTTCATCGAAAAAAAAAGAAATAAGATCAATTTAACCATATACAACGAAAGTCACAAGATCACAAAGGACTAACATGCATTTTGTATGTTCTGTCTAATTCGATATGAATAGAAGAAGTTGTGATACTTTATGAGACTTTCTGCAATGCACAATTTGGAGTTGAATTGACGAATTTTTAAGGCTCAGATTCAAGTTGAATAGACAATTAGGTTGTGCAGTGGAATTTTTAGTAGAAATGACAAATTTACTAGAGTTTAGCAGACCATAAATTTGGCTATTAAATTAAGATTAAAAAGGTGGGATCAAAGGGAGATCCTAAAATCAAATACAAACCTTGCTTCATAATCAGTTATAGTGCGACTACGATCATTTTTTGCTTGTAAAATCTTGAAATAAAGATCGATATCTCAATATCCATGTCGTTAGTATAACACTCGATTTTCAGGTATTTTACACTTTGACCCTTGGTATGAGAATTGTTTGCAAAATGGTCACAAATAGAATTTAAATGAAAAAGTGAGGGATGTGCACGTACGTTGGGCATAGGTGTAGTACGTTGGGCGTACGTAGTCAGGGTCAAACCCTGATTTTTAGGGTTTAGACCCTATTTACACAACTTTATGCCCTAAGGTTCTCTCATTATCAACCTCCATTGCCCCTTTAAGCTCTATCTCGAAACCCTAATCATTTTCTAGAGAGAGTTGATCCTTATGTGTGTTTGGTGTATCTAGAAGTAGAATAAGCATGGTGAAGGAGAATTGATCAAGTAGGTGTAACACCCCGTTTATAAAATAAATAAATAAATGTATAGAAGCCCTAAAATGAATAATAATTGAGCGAGGCGTTAGTTTTGAGGAGTTAAAAGTCATAATTACAGAAGTCAGGGTGCGTTTGGTAATTAATGGACTTAAATTGAAAAGATTTGAAGGCTTAAGGTTTTATTGGTAATTTAGGGATCTATTATGAAAGGAATTTATGGGATCAGGGTTTAAAAAGTAAGTTTTGGATTCAGTTTGTAAAGATTTATGGGGGCAGGGTTTGTTTGGTATGTTTTGGATGTAAGTTGAAAAGATTCCATGGGGAGGGACCAAAACTGTAATTATAGGAAAGTTGTTATATTGGAGGCAGGTATAAAACCCTTGTCAAACCCTAACCCTAAGGAGGGAGAGGCAGCCGTCACACCCCCCCCCCCCTATCTTCCTTGCTCCAGCCGTCATCGCTGACCTTCCCTTGTTTCTCCGATCACGAGCCACCTAGTGTGCTGAGCACCGCCATAACCCGTTGCCAGTGAGGTCACGAACAACCGAAGTAGGATCGTCGAAGTCCAAGTACGGAGTGCTGCTGTCACTGGTTCCGTTCCGACCACCGCCGCTGCTGGGATCGTTCCAACAGCCGTTGAGCCGCCTCTGCGTGTTTCTTTCTTCTTCTTCTTCTTCTATTATTCAGTCAGCCATGTCGTCGATATCGATTGGATGTGACGTCGTCATGGTCGTGGTGGGGTACTGCCGTCAACTATCACCACTCCGCCGTCGCTAGTGGCTTTCATTTAGCGATCTCCGCCACCATCTCCGGCCTTTAGCGTCGTTGATGTCGATTCCGTCGATGAAGTGTTTCACTGATTCATGGGTTCGGCCTACTGGAGTGTGTTGCTACGAGATTGGGAGCCAAAAAAAAGAAGGAACCACTGCCACCACCGTGAATCAATTGTTCTCGCCGCTGTATGCCACCAAGGGGAGGTGGCTGAGTTCGTTTTGCAAGCAGAAATCGTATGTGTGTGTGTGTGTGTTTATTGCAGTTTAGTGGTGTTTGGGTGTTTAGTCTAGCCGGATTTAGAAAGGAAGCCACTACCACCACCATGAGGTGGTGGCTGCCGCCTTGTACCACCGCCGGCCACTACTAGGGTGGTTGTGTGTGTGTGTGTGTGTGTTAGTTAGTGTGTGTGTATAAAGCATTGTAACTGTAATTGCCAAAAGAATAATGAAAAGAAATGGAAAACCACCACCGTAAGGTAGTGGCCGCTGCCATGTGCCGCCATTGACCACCACTACCTGAGGTGGTAGTGGGTGGTGCCCCACAAGCAAAAACCTAATGGGCTTAGAGGTTAATTTTGGGCCTATTGGGCCACGTTTGGGTGAGGAACCCTAATCAGGGTTTAGAAAACCCTAATTGTGAGTAATTGGGCCTTAGACTTATTGGGCCCACTTGTGGACCATTGGGATTGGATTGTGAATTAAGCCCAAACTATTCCAGCCCATTTATCTAGTAAAGTAAAGGGCTTAATGGACTAAGTCCTTAATGGGCTAATTGAGAAAATCCTAATATTTGAGAAATTATCAGGACGCACACGAGAATTATTTAATAAGTGAATATTTAATAATAATCATTGGCAGAAATTAATCTAAGCAATAATGGAGTTAATGGATTAAGTCCTTAATGGATTAAGTCCCTAATGTGTTAAGTCCTTAGTGGGTTAAGTAAGAAACACTTAACCCTAGTTATCATTTGATGTGAAACCCTAATTTCACTTGGGCTTTGTGTTGGGCCATCCAAGAATAATCAAATGGACTAGAGTAATTAGTTGGGCTCTAGGGTAAGGCCCATATGAAGGATTGGGCCCAATTTAGAAAATTGGGCCATAGTTGGGCCTAGTTGGTTGTATGATATTGGGCCCTTAGAATGAGACATGTTGGACTGGACTGAGCAATTGGGCCTTAAGGGAAGTCCATGTAGAGATTTGGGCCCAATTTGGAAAGTTGGGCCATATGTTGGGCTTTGATCCCTAGCTGACTTTGGGCCTATGGATTTGGGCCTTGGGCTTGGGTAAGCCAAGCTAGGGGTAATGTAGTAATTATCCAAGTATGTATTTATAGTATGTGTTAGAACCCAATTATTAATTGGGTGTCATTTTGGTGTTGACAGTTCGGGAATCTGTCATCCAGCAGCTAGGGTTGAGTCTGCGGGACTTCAGCAGTATGAGAATTGTGTCTACGGGACTTCAGTAGTATGAGGTGAGTTTCCTTCCAATAGGAACGGGTCTATGGCCACAATGCCGACCCGTTTAGTTAGCAGTGGTTCCGGACTTCCGTCCGATACAGTAGTTCAGTATGCTTGGTGTTTTGTGATACAGACATGGTATGAGTTATGTGTACCGGACTATGGTCCGATGCAGTATGCAATATATGTGTTCATGTTATATGCTATGATTATGTTATGCTATGTTCAGTTAGTTCCGGACCTCGGTCCGATGCAGTAGTTAGGGTGCTTGATGTCTTTGTGATTCAAGCATGTTTTGTGTTATGTGTTCCGGACTCTGTCCCGATGCAGTATGCAGTATATGTGTTCATGCTAGTTGACATGTTATGCTATGTTATGATTCAGTAAGTTCTGGACTTCGGTCCGATGCAGTAGTTCCGAACTTCGGTCCGATGCAGGGGACAAGGTCCCAGTTAGTTCCGGACTTCGGTCTGTTGCAGTTAGTTCCGGACTTCAGTTCGATGCAGTTTCCGGACTTCGATCCAATGCAGAGGGCAAGGCCCTGGTCAGTTTCCGGACTGCGGTCCGATGCAGTTTCCGGACTTCGGTCCGATGCAGTGGGCAAGGCCCAATATTTGTTTATATGTTATTATATGGTATGTGGTAGTTTGGGGGAGCTCACTAAGCTTCGGCTTACAGTTTCAGTTTTGGTTTCAGGCACTCAGTTTTCAAAAGAGGAGCTCGGGAAGATTGCAGTGCACACACCATTTGTTCAGCCTGGGATGTTTATACTTGACAGTTGTTATGATATTTTGAGATACATTGCTTATCATTTTTATATGAGGTTTATCGACTATGGTTTTTATTATTAAATCAAACGAAATTTTCAGACTGTGTTTTTGGGATGTTTCAGTAGGAGCTAGTAGATCCAAAGTCCATCAATCCTTTTCAGCTTCGTAAAGGTATAAATTCTTGACCTTGGCTATCCCATGCTTAGATTTAGGACTAGTTAAGTTTTGATCACATTTTGGTCCCATGAGTGAGTTCTTGTGAGTAAATGTTACTCTAGGAGATTTGAGTTATCCTTTTGATATTCATGAGGTTCATAACTCATAAAGTTTGCATCTTGATGTTTTCAGATCAACCATGCATGAGTTAATGATCATTTGATGGAAGTAGAATGTTAAATTTTTTATTTAAGTCTCTTAGAGCCATGCAAAGGCATTAAGTTAAGGACTTTATCATTTAATACGTTTCCTTTGAGCAAGATCTGGGTTTTGGGCATTTGGACTTAAGCATTAAGTGCTTAATAAAGAGTTTTGGCATTCTGAGGAGTACGATTGGTGTACCAAGGATTGGTGTACCAAGGTGTACGCTTAGCGTAGCACATCTGAGCCCTGATTCCTTTGTTGTGATGCATGTACGCGGGGCGTAACTGGTGGTACGTGAGGCGTACTCACCAAAACCCTTATTGGGCCATTTCTTGGACTTTAGGACTATTGGGCTTGGTCCATGGGTTGTTGCGCCTAGGGTAGGAAGGGCAAAAGGGTCTTTTACCCTTTATATAAAGATTTGGACTTTCAATTTCAGTTAATGGCCTAATTGCTAATTTAGGTTTTATTATTTGTGATTTAGTGTGTGAATTTTGCGGTTTAGTAGCCCAAGTGTTATTTGTTTATCAGCTAATCAAGGTGAGTCTTCTCATAGTGTTTGGGCGCGTTAAAGGTACCAATGTCGGCCCTTGTTATTGTTACTAAAATGCTAGCTTTCTGTGTGACTCTTGCATGTATTGTATGTGTGTCGGGCGGGGCCTGATGAGTGTGTTGGACGGGGCCCATCAAATTTACTTTCAACAAAAATATATGATTCGATGAAACCTTTATAAATAGTATTGGTTGTCTTTACGATGAGAGTCTAGTGGTTGGGAAGTGAAAATTCACACCAGAGGTCTAGTGCACACACAAAATATTGCTATTATTCTGTGATTGACACCAACATAGACATTATGACGAATTGACATGGGTCACTCAGATAATACGGTTAACCATTTTTTTAAATGGTCTTGTCTACAAAAAAAAAAAAATAAATAAAAAAAATAAAAAATCTTTCACTTATCAATTATTGAAACAAAATTCATATTTTACGAAACAATATTAGAATCTTTAATATGTATTGTCATTTGCTTGACTTTATGAATTTATTCTTCTCACTAAGTATTAAAAGCATTTTTTTACTTTATGAATACTATTGTTATAACACAAATATATTTATTGTACCAGGTCGTGTTACATTTTTTCCTCAAGTCATTGGTTCATATCTTGTTGTAGACATAAGTAGAATTCACGAATAGTTTAGAAGTAGATTGGGTTTGTCGTTAAAAAAATAATAAGCTTGAACCATACTCCTCAAAATAATAGGTATTTTGCAAAAGAAGTTTTTTTTTTTTTTTTTTTTTTTATATGAAATCTCTCGGTTAATTAAATCATTTCCCTCACTCCGTTGAAAAATGTCTATAAATTTGTGAAATTACTTAATAGTATATACTAGAAAAAATCTTGCATTGCACATTTATGGAAACGAAATCATATCTCGCAAAATAATAAGGCTGAAACTGGGATATATATAATAAAGTCCCAATATTTTCATCGATTTGACAAGAAAGTCCTAAACTTTATTTTTTTGACAGTATAGTCCAAATTACCAACAGTTTTTGACACCTTTACCCTTTTTTCCTGGTTAGCCGGTAATTAGGACTTTTTTGTCAACAAAATAAAGTTTAGGATTTTCTTGTCAAATCGTCAATTAGGACTTTACTGTTAAAAAAATAAAGTTTAAGACTTTTTTTGTCAAATCGTTGAAAATATTGGGACTTTAATGTATATATAATTTTTTTTGTTAGAAATTTAATGGTATGATACTCTTTAAGCATAAGAGTTATTGAAACTTTTACTAATCTGCTAGATCCTATTGAAATCCTTAACGTTTGTTTCTTGTTAAAATGTTTTTTTAATCTCAACAAACCGACATTGAAAAAAAAAATGAGATAGTCAAGAAAGAAAGAAAGAACCATGGTTGTATTGGCTTTTTGCAGTCTCAAAAATGGAGAAATTAGAAACCTAAAAAAACGAAATTGCCCTGACTTTATACAAACACAAACAACAAATGCGTACTCAAAAGGGTGTGAATGTGGAGAAGGGCAATTTCGTTTTTTTAGTTTCTTATTTCTCCAATTTTTGGGCTGCAAAAAGCCAAAACAACTCTGGTTCTTTCTTTCTTTCTTTCTTGATTATCTCAATTTTTTTCAATGTTGGTTTGTTGAGATTAAAAAAACGATTGAACAAGAAGTAAACGTTAAGGATTTCAATAGGATCTAGCAGATTAGTGAAGGTTTCAATAATTCTTATGCTTAAAGAGTATCATACCATTAGATTTCTAACTAAAAAAATTATATATACACTAAAGTCCCAATATTTTCAACGATTTGACAAAAAGTCCTAAACTTTATTTTTTTAACAGTAAAGTCCTAATTGACGATTTGACAATAAGGTCCTAAACTTTATTTTTTTTGACAAAAAAGTCTTAATTACCGGCTAATCGGGAAAAAAGGGTAAAAGTGTCAAAAACTGCCGGTAATTTGGACTTTACTATCAAAAAAATAAAGTTTAGGACTTTCTTGTCAAATCGATGAAAATATTGAGACTTTACTGTATATATCCCATTTTTTTAGACAAAACTGCAAAATTAGTCTCTGTGGTATTAAAAAAACTTTGGATATGGTCCAAAAAGTTTCTAACTTGCATGAATGGTCCAAAATCAAGAATTTCTTGTGGTTTTGGTCCTAAAAAAGTTGAAAGGACTATTTGGCCCTTATTAGTTCTTTTTACATTTTTTTTTATTTATTTTAGTATTTAAAATAATTATTAAAAGATAGAAAATAACAGAACCTTACCACCCCACTTTATCATACCCCCTTTCTCTCTTTGACTCACTTTCTCCCTGTTTAACTCTCTCTCTCTCTCTCTCTCATTATCGTCTTCCTCACATTTTCAACTGCAAATAAGATAAAAAAAACCCAGATTGAAGCAAAATAATAGTTTAACAAAATAGGCTCTTCATCAACGTGATTTGCATTCAGTAAAAGCCCCTTGCCACAACCGAGATCTCCAAGGTGATTTGTGTTCAACTCCAAGGCATCTGAGAATAATAAAAAAAGTATGTAAACACATATCCCAAACTGAAATCGCTGCTCATGGTTAATGATTTTGATATCATTGTAATCTTTCTTCCTCCAAAATTACTATTTGATAATGATTGGTCATCATAAACCACATTTTCGTGAAAAAACACAGGTATGACAAAAAAATGCTCAACAAATGAAAGTCTAATTAAGAAGAGGTGACCTTCTTGTTTTGAGATTCTGGATTTTCTGCCCATTGTTCGATTGTGTGAAACAATAGAGGTATGACAGCAAAAACCCTAAGAATCCACAGTAATATGATGAAGAGGGTTTCTATCGGAAGGGTGAGGAGATGATTCAAAGTGCTGGAAATGAGTTCGTTGTTTTATGCGATCAACACCAAAATTACTAATCTTGGAGGCAAGAAATCCTTTTTTCATCTTCTGGTATCCAATCATATTACCCACCACGAATTAGACAACGATTTCAGCATTCATGTTCATCATTGGGGAAGAGAACAACACAGAGAATGCTTGACAGTAGAATGACGCAGATGAAGCTCGATGGCGGTGGAGAGGAAGATATTGGCATAGAGGGAAGGGAAGAGACGGAAATGGCGGCGCCACTTGTGTTGTATAAGGAAGAATGTTCTCCAGTGGCCGTCGATGGTTGTCTGATGAAGGAATAACCGAATAAGGCATCGAGAGTGAAGCATGGATTTGGGTTTCTTGAAGATGAATAAGTACTTGGGTTAGGTTAAAAAGAGAGGGAAGGGAAGTGGACAATAGGGGTGGCCCATTTTTTTATTTAACAAGTATTAAAATAAATATAAAAAATAAAAAAAAGTATTAAAAGGGAAAAATCATTATTTCAAGTTCATTATGGACCAAATTCACCGAAAATTTCTGATTTTGGGACAAATTCATCAAAAACTTTTGATTTTGAACCTTCCATGCAAGTTTGAAACTTTTTAGATTCCATCCAAAGTTTTTTACAAACCACAGGGATCAAATTTGTAGTTTTGTCTTTTAAAAAAAATATATATATGAAAATAAAGAAGAATATCTAGGTTTGCATCTAAAAGTATCAAAGATGATTGTGGTATTTGTAACCATCAAATTTACTTTCAACAAAAACATATGATTCCATGAAACCTTTATAAAACTTAGCTCCAAAAATATTCATTTTACTAAAAATAATTTGGCAACAGTAGTCATTTCCTCAAATTTTGCTAAATCATAGTAATTTCACCATAGTAGTCAAACTATATGGTAAATGTCGATAAAGCAATGCCACTGATGTCTTTTTGCGAAATGAATGATTCTTGATTTCGTTCATGATAATTATGATAGAAATTTGTGGTTACAATCCCCAACCGGTTTTGGTTTTTTTGGCGATTAACACTCCCTTTTTAATGTTTATGCAGATAGATTTTATTTTATTATTTTATTATCTAACTGTTAACGAATCTCAGCATAATGAGTTATATATCAATTACAATAAAATAGACATAAACATTTGCGTATAGTTTGAATATAACTAGTGATGTCCCGCATGTTTATTAATTATATACTTTTGCTAAATAAAATAATATAAAAGATTGGTATGTAAGATTACTTGTGTAATTTAAGAGACATAGTCCATTTATTAAAAATAGTAATAAGTAATTATAAAAACCACATGGGCCTAAATTGTAATTTAGTCTTCTTGTAAAATTATAAAAACATGGACCTAAAGTGCAAAACATTGTAAACTATAAGAACCAAAAGTATAAGTCATTCTTTCTTGCAAATTATAAACTGCACCAGCATAATTTTAGAAAATTAAAACAAAAATACCAAAAATATAATTCATTCAAACAAAAAACTTTAGGGATCAAAACGTAATTGTGAAGAATTAAAACTATAGGGACCGAAAGCATCTTTTGCTTAATTCCTTCTTGCAAGCTAAAAAATACACGGACCAAAAGTGTAATTTTGAAATTTAAAAACTACAAGACCAGAAATGTAATTTATGCAAATTTAGTCTAACTTTTGAATTTTGGGCATGGCTAGTCTTTGTGGTTTCCACGGTTTCCAAAAGGTGCACCCGTGGTCCCTAAGGTTGCTACAAAGCTCTATTAAATGCCTTTAAAAACACTTTTTTGCCCTCAAACTAAACTTGAAATCTCTTATCAACCGTGAATCGTAGCATCCACTCATCCTCTATCACCTGCCATCACCGGCCACACCTCCACCTCACCTCCGTCGTCGACCTCACATTTGCAATGGAGGAGGCAAATGGGGTTGCCGAAAGTGTATAAGTAGAGGCAGAAGACACTCTGAAAAAAGATGGAGTGATGAAAATGGTGGGGACATAAGTGCTTTTCTAAATAGGATAGTCGTGGTGGTGATATACAGTTGTTGGGTGACATTTTGGCGGCGATAATGATGGGTTTGATGGTTGTGGTTGTTAAGTCCAACAACAATGGTTGTAATGATAGTTGTAGTGGTAATAGTTGTATATTATGGTGGTGAAATCAAGTGGTTTTTGTTGTGTTTGTGGGTCACAAATGTCGTATAGGACGGTCCTAAATTGTGATATAGGGAGGTTGTGATGGTGATATAAGGTGATTGGAAGTGGTTGTGATTAGAGCTGACAAAAATCGATCCAACCTGTCAACCTAACCCGAACCCAACCCAAAATTAGCGGGTTGGGTTGAGATTTTCAACCCATTTAACTTAAATTGGTCAACTCATCTAACTCATTTAATTAAATAGGTTGGATTGTATAAAAATTATCAACCCATTTTCAACCTGTCAACTCATTTAACTTTAATATATATATATATATATATATATATATATATATATATATATATATATATATATATATATATATATATATATATATATATACTAGGCGAATGCCCGCGCGTTGCGCAGAAACACCTATATAGTTGAAGTCTTTACAAATATATGATTTTTTAAATATAACAATAACGTTGTTATTAAATTTGATATAATAATTTGTATATACTAAATTGATATAATATATTGATTATTTTGAATTATATGATAATATATACATTTATTATAACTTCATAATCTCAATCGTTTGAATGACTTCTACCCGTGAGTTACACATGAATAAAATTAAATATAATATATTGTTTGATGTTATATATAGTTGTTTTTATTGTTAATTAATTTTTTAAAATTTATTTGCTTAATGTTTTAATTTCTATCATTATAATTATTTAAAACATCAAACATTGTTTTTTTATTTTGAAGCTAACAATATAATCATTTATATAGAGTTGTTTTTAACTATTGTTATTGTAAGTTATTTTAAGCTACTTATTTGGAAACTTTTAACGATTATAAAAATATATTTAAGAAATATTTTAGTTAAATTGAAACTACAATTTAGTGTTTGCTTTTATCACTACAATTTATCACTTTTAACTATTTACAAAGTATTCTTTAGTTTTTTTAAATGGAACTGAAATTTATATTTTAGTTGACATTCAAATGCACAGAAACACCTATATAGATGAAGTTTTTACAAATATATATTTTTTAAAATATAACACTAACGTTGTTGTTAAATTTGATATAATAATTCGTATATTAATTTGATATAATATATTGATTATTTTTAATTATAGGATAAGATATAAATCTATTATAACGTCATAATCTCAATCATTTGAATGACTTCTACTCGCGAGTTACACATCAATAAAATTAAATATTATATATGGTTTAATATTATTTATAGTTGTTATTTTTAACTAATTTTTTTTAATTTTATTTGCTTAATGTTTTAATTTCTATCATTATAATTATTTAAAACATCAAACATTATTTTTTTGATTTTAAAGGTAACAATATAATCATTTATATAGAGTTATTTTTAACTATTATTATTATAAGTTATTTTAAGCTACTTATTTGAAATTTTTTAATGATTATATAAATATATTTAGGAAATATTTTAGTTAAACTGATATTACAATTTAGTTTTTGCATTTATCACTATAATTTATCACTTTTAACTATTTACAAAATATTATTTGGTTTTTTTAGTGGAACTGAAATTTATATTTAAGTTGACATTGTAATGTTATATTTAAATTAACAATTTAAGTATTTTATCAAAATTGTTCAAAAATTGTAGCTTTAAACTGATAATGGTTTACATGCAACAACATTTAAATCTAATAAATTAAGTATAATATGTTAAAATTTAATTACATAACTTTATAAATAGAAGTAAAGATATTATTTTAAAATTGAAATTTAGTCTATTTATGATCACACTTTAGGTTTGATATTTATTTAACCTTATTAACCAACTTACAATCATTATTAGAAAGACACTATAATTTATCACTTTTAACTATTTATAAAATAATCTTTGTATTGTTTAAGTTAAATAAAATTTATATTTAAGTTAAGCCTATAATGTTATATTTTAATTAATAATTTAAGTATTTTATAAAAAATTATTCAAAAATTATACCTTTAAAATGATAATGGTTTACATCCAACAATATATTAACAATAATAAATTAAGTATAATATGTTAAAAGTTAAAAAACATAATTTTATAAGTAAAATTACAGATATTATTTTAATATTGAAATTTAGTTTATATATGAATACACTTTAGATTTGATGAATTTGGCCATTGTGGTCTGTAAAAGTTGCATTGGAGGTCCTTTTTCATAACACCGTCAATTTGTAGCCGTTTGGGGTCATTAAGTTGGGGGTATATTTGTCTTTTTACGTTTGGCGCTCATTTAAGATGGATTAGGCAGCGATACGTCATTAACCTATCCTCATTAAGCAGAGTCCAAGAAACCCCCTTCATCTCCTCTTCACCTTAGCTTACTGATCATCTTGACGATCTTCATCCTTCATCCCTCCCATCCGATTTTAGGTTTTATCAACTGAAAATGGTACTTTGTATGTGGAATTTACGTGGTCCTCATACGATTGCACCCGACCTTGATAAGGATTTTAGTAAGTTGTTTCATCTTTTGTTTGGTGTTTCTTGGTTTATATATTCAAGGCTCATCATTTTTCTTTTTCAGATGGTCACGACAATTTCTTCACTTTAAAGATACATCATTGTAGCACATGGTTCCTGGTACGTAAATCTTATTTGAGTAATTTCCATTTTTAGCCTTGGACTCGGCAAGTCATAGGTCCGACTCGCCGAGTAGAGACGGGACCCAGGACATGTTTAAGTTGGCGACTCGGCGAGTCCATATCCTGGATTCGGCGAGTCACCGCTGTTTGATGAAACCCTAAGTTTCAGGGGTTTGCACCCTATTTAAGCCCTCATTTCCGCCCCAAGCCAGCCCCCTTCACCCTCAGGAGCTCTCCATACGTTCTAACCCCTTGTTCTTGTGAGTTTGAGGCCTTTTGTGTGTTTTCTTGAAGATTTTGAGAAGGAGGAGGAGTAGATCAAGAGGAAGGGAAGGAAGTCAAGCATCTTTGTGTTCTCTTAGTAATTTCTTGGAGGTATAACTCGTTTTCCCTCTGTTTCTATGCTTGTTACTCCATTAAAGTCCTTCTTGAGCCCTTCCCCAAGCTTGCATGTGCAATATAATTCGTAATAAGTTGATTGGCCTCTAGATCTAGGCATGGTTGAGCTTCAGGAGCTCAGATCTACTGCCTTTATGGACCCATATTGCATAAAGACCCTAGATCTACTCATTTGGTGCATTTTGAACCCTAAAACTCTCATTGGTGAATATCTACACGTAAAGTTGGAAACTTTATGTGTTATTCATGCTCTAGGAACCCAGATCTGTGGATAGCATAAGCTGGATTCAAGCAGAATCCAGCATATAGTGATTGCATGGTAACGACTCGGCGAGTCGTTCATCTGACTCGGCGAGTTTGCTCGCGAGTCTCCGAGTTTGTCCCCTTTTCGTTGTTTGAGTGGGAGTAGTGAGTCATGGGGTGTGACTCAGTGAGTTGGAAGCCAAACTCATCCATGGAGGAACTCGGCGAGTCAATGCCCTGACTTGGCGAGTTCAAGGCAATCTCCTTAGATCAAGAACAGACTCGGCGAGTTGTTCATACAACTCGGCGAGTCGCAGCATATGTGTTCTTCGGATGAAGATGAAATCGGCGAGTTGTTCATACAACTCGGCGAGTAGGATGAAGGACTTGAACCTCAGTTTAGAAGGAGAACTCTTCGAGTCAACGTCTAACTCGACGAGTAGGGATGGGATCCAGGACAATCGATTGGATAGGGACTCGACGAGTTGGAGAGCCAACTCGGCGAGTCGGGTCAACTGAAAGTTGACTATGACTTTGACTTATGACATGATCAGGGGTAAAATGGTCATTTTACCCAAAGGACAGTTAGCAGTGATTGATTGAGTATGTTGTGGGAATTACAGCCGGAGGATTTCCGGAGTAGCAACAGCAGCAGTAGGCAGTCAGTTCCCGACTAGATCAGCAGCTACTTCGAGGTGAGTTACCTTCCAGTAGCGGTGGGTCTACGGCCACAATGCCGGCCCACCAGTAGGAGTTGTATGTGGATGATTGTCTCCGTGATATTCATCTAGGGTTACTACTACCTATTCCATGCTTATGTGCTAGTATGATGTGATGCTATGTGTTAGTGGTAGTAGGGGAGATAGTCCCCAAGACATCCGGTCAATAGGGCCGAAGGGGTAGTTATACCCAGCCATGCTAGATAGATTCTGATACTGTGGTACATGTTATGTGGTAGTAGTAGAGGGGAGAAGTAGTCTCCAGTACCCGGTCGAGAGGACCGAAGGGGAGGCCAGCACCCAGATATGCTAGGCAGTATCCGGTCGAGAGGACCGAAGGGGAGGCCAGCACCCAGGTATGCTAGGCAATATCCGGTCGAGAGGACCGAAGGGGTAGGTCGGGCACCCAGATATGCCTGACGATAGATGTATGTTATGTGATTATTATGGTATGTGGTACAGTGGGGGAACTCACTAAGCTTTGTGCTTACGTTTTTCAGTTGTTGTTTCAGGTACCTCTTCAACCAAGGGGAAGGAGCAGGCTCGGTAGCAGCATATCACACACACTTTTGTTTCCGCAGTTATGAGTTTATTCTGGGATTGACACTTTGATATTTTGGTTGTTTAAATGTTGTGGATTTCAATTTGGTTTTCAATGTGAAATGGTTTAATTATACAATGTTTTAATTATTAATGATTTCCAAGTAATGATTTATAAACGAAATTTTTGGACGTGAAAATTGGGTCGTTACTATCATGGTGGATTTTTTTCAAAGTTCCCAGGAAGAAAGTACGTTGAGGGAAGGTTGGCATTCTATGACTTTGTTGACACTGATCTTTTTTCAGTTCATGATCTAAATGACATGATTCGTGAGATAAGGTATTCTGTGGATGACACAATGTACTATCATTATAGAATTCCTAATCTAGACTTAGATTTTGGATTGAAGGCTCTAGGAAATGATCAAGACGTTATATCTATGACTCAATTTGTCCCTCAAAATAGAGTGATTAATGTGTATGTTGAACATGGTTCTACAAGACTTCATACTTACTTCATGTCCCCAAGTAAAGTTGTTATTGAGCAACTGGATGATGATCTTTCTCGTGAGCTTAATAGGATTAGGCCTAAGAAGAAGGGAATTGGTTCGTGTAGCAAGAAATTAGACATGAATGTCTCACTTAAAGAATCAGCTTATCAAGCTCAGAGAGAAGATGATGTGTATGATTTTTCCATGTCCCTAGTTCCTTTTGAGCCAAACAAACAAGACATGGTTAATGAGTTTAAGGATGATTCGTATTTCCCTGTACCAAAAGAAACTAATACAATGCAAGAAATTACAGTTGATATTAATTACCAGAATCATAGGGAAATGCTAGATGATTTTGAGCCTTTTAGTAGTGATGGATATCAGAATATGGGTGAGTTTGAAAGAGAGGTTGAAGCTGAAGAAGAACATGATGAAGAAGATGAACAAGGGCATACAGAGGATTCAAAAGATGATTTAGAAGAGCATACAGAAGAAGATGATGATTCTGACTACATTGTTGACCCAGAAGCTATTTTAGATGACTGGGAGGTTGATATGAGAGAGTTTCACAGTTGTGTGGATGAGGTTGAATGGCTTGGACAAGGTCCAAACATAGAATTAGATTTAAATCAAGATGATGATTTAGGTGTGATCAATAATGATGAGTTTGAAATTTCAGGATATGAGGAAGACCTAAGGAAGGGAATGTTAAAAAACCTGAACAAGAAGGTGCCTTGTTCTTTTGGGGTAGTTCATGTTACAACATTTTTTGTGGGTCAAGCTTTTAAAACCAAAAAAGATATACAAGGTCACGTGAAGATGATTTCAATAAAAACAAGGAGGGCCCTACACATGGAAAAAAATGAAAAATTGAGAGTAAGAGTCAAGTGTAAAGGGGTGGTTCCTGTAACGCCCGTAGATCCGGGCTAGTCAATTTAGAGGCAATAGGGGTCGAAAACGACTTTCGACAAAATATTATTTAGAATAAATAATTTGAACCAAGTTGTAGTATATGTCACAAGGTTTCCATACATATAAAGAACGCCGAAATCCAAGTTATAACGAAGAAGTTATGACCCACCGAAGTTTTACGGCAAAATCGACATAACACCGGGAGACGTAAATAGTGAATTTACGATGGAGGACTTTTTAGCCTTAATGATCTAAACTAAAGTCTTAGAATATGTTAAACCGAGAAAATCCATAAAAAGAACGCCCAAATCTGACTTCGTATGAAGAAGTTATGATTTTTCTAAGATTCAGCTTAGCAGTGCATGGCCCGAAACTCGAATTTTAGTTCGAGCGGTTTTTGGCTTACGCGACCTAAATGAGAGTTGAAGATCTCATTAATAGGAACTCAACGGTAAAAAGATAGACGAAAACGGAGTCCGTATGAAGGAGTTACGAATTCTTCGCGGTCATTTAACAGTCTAAACGCCTCCTACTGTTAAATTTGAGATCGGTCGAGAATTAGCCGACGGAGTCTAAATGAAAGTTGTAGATCTTGATTTTACCTACGCGTTGAAAAAAAGAACGTCGAAAACGGAGCTTGTATGCGAAAGTTATGATTTTTCTAAGTTTGAAGGCTGATACGCGATAGGGGGCGACGTGGCACCACCAAAATTGGACACGTGACACCACCAGAAGGCCACCACATGCAACAACTCGACGATTAGGTCCCCCTACTCGGTGAGTCCATCATATATTTTCACTATAAATAGAGGTGTCGGGTCTAGCCTCTTCTTCACACCTCCCAAACTCACTTTCTCTCTTTAGTTTCTCTCTCTAGCCTCCCAAACCCCCCCTAAAGCCTAGGTAAACCCCCTAGCACCCGAAGGAAGCCCCGAGGCTCCCGGAGTCCCAGGAAAAGAGCCTTTCGGCTCGGGAACGCTGCTCCAGCGAAGCCCGGTTTTCGAGAAAACTCGTTGTAAGTGAGTTATGCCTACCCTATCTTTAGTATAGCTTATGTTTTAATATAGTAACGTTATTATGAACTTATAATGAGTATTTGGGCTATTATTATAAGTTATATTGAGTGTTATTTAACGCTTATATAATAATAATAGCTAGACTATTAATTTGCCGCGGTTATCGTTAGACTAAACCCTAGTGGTATTGGTATTAGGTTTTATCGAAGGAAAATTGTTTTGAGAGTATCGAAGCGCTGTCTGAGTGCTGAATCACCACCTTTCAGGTGAGTGCATGGTCCTCTTCAACTTACACATAGATATGAAGTATTTACTACGTGCTATGTGTGCATATTGTCTGTTTACTTGTTGTCTATGCTCGGTGAAAGATTTTATACATGTTTTAAATGATTTAAACTATATATGTATTTTATATCTACGAAAATGTTGGGGTAAAACATGGGTAGATATAATAGATGAAATATGAGTTGGACGATGAGTTGAGAGGTGATATAGACCATGAGGTATGGGTGAGAGGTGTACAATGTGAGAAACCTTTTTCCCAAACGATGTCCCCGTCATTCAGCAGAGTATGGATGACAACCACAGACTATTCTAGACAGTCCAGTGGAACACTAGCAGGCTCGCAACATGTATGTGTTGTGAACGATGTGTTCACCCGGTGTACTCTAAACCTTGGTGACCATGCAGACTCGGTGCCTAAACCTTGGTGATCATGCAGACTTGATGCCTAAACTCTGGCGACTATGCGGACTTAGTGCCTAAACCCTGACGACTATGCAGACTTAGTGCCCGTTGTGTAAACCATGACAACGATGGACTTCGTGCCGATTCCTTTGGATGATCCTTAGGAACGAATGAACGAGGAATAAGTTGATTCTTAGGGTAGATCCTTAAGAATAGAGAATATAATGGGGATGGGTAATGGGGTTTAATTGTTTGATTGTTTAAACATAATAATTATATTATTGTGGGATGAAAACGCTGTGTACTCACCAGGTTTTCCAACCTGACCCACTCAGTTTATTTATATCACAGGTGTTGATATGAAGTCACATTACACTGAGAGATTTAAAGAGATGTAGATCACTAGTGTAAATAAATGTAAGTTCTGTTTATGCTTACGTTTCTGTATTAACGATGACATCCCAAACGTTTTAAAATGAATAAAATACGTTTCTTCGAAAATGTTTTAATAACGTATTTATCATGTTTTTCTGGGAACAAATTCCGCAACATTTCTATTAAAAGAAGTACTCTGGTTTTTATAAAGCATAAACAAAATCGGTCTTTTCTGGCCGTGAAAATGGGGATGTCACAGTTCCAGATTCCACTAATGGTGGGCCCTCCACTGTAAGTAAAGCCACATCGAAGGGCAAAACTGTAATTTCACAAAAAGATTCTTGTCCTTTGCTATTCAGATATCTAGATCTACGGAAGAGGAACAATGGTTGGTGAAGACAGTTATTGATGAGCATCTATGCTTACAAAGTAGAAATGTGAAGGCATGTACATCTAGATATCTTGAAAGCACTATTCTCCAAAAAGTGGATTCCAACCCTCGCATCCTAGTAACAGCCTTACAAGAAGAGCTTCAAATGGATTTGGAATTAAGCATATCAAGAATGAAGGTGTTCAGAGCTAAATCAATTGCAAAGGAACATATGTATGGTGACTACGAAAGGCAATATAATTTGCTGAGAGATTACTGTTTAGAGTTACAAACCAATAACCCAGGTACAACAGTGAAGCTAGAAGTGTGTAATGAACCAAATCTTGATGTTCAAACTCGTATTTTCAAGAGGATATACATTTGTCTTGGAGCACTTAATTTGGGATTCAAATCTGGAAAAAGGTAATTATTAGGATTGGATGGATGTTTCTTGAAAGGACCACACCCTGGACAAATTCTAACAGCTGCAGGTCTTGATTCCAACAATGGAATATATCCATTAGCTTATATAGTTGTGGAAGCTGAGACAAAAAGTTCATGGACATGGTTCTTAGAATGCCTTGGTGATGATTTGGATTTGGATGCATCATGCAACTTTACTTTTGTATCTGACAGACAAAAGGTATGAATACATATAACATAAGTATCTTTTAAAGCTTGTAACAATACTAACTATAAATTACATTATATGTAGGGCATAATACCTGCAATAGCAAAAGTGTTTCCAAATGCATAGCATAGATGGTGTTTGAGACATATACATGAAAACATGAAGTTGCAATGGAGGGGAGAAGAGTTTAGAGATCACTTATGGAGGTGTGCTACAAATACAACCATTAGGCACTTTGAAAGGACAATGAATGAGTTCAAAGATTTCAGTGCAGAGGCTCATGAATGACTAAGTAAGATTCCTCCAGTTCATTGGGCTAGGTCCCATTTCTCAGGTAGAGCCCATTCAGATTGTCTTTTAAACAATTTGTGTGAAGTATTCAACTCTAAGCTAGATCATGGAAGGGAAAAGCCTATAATTACATGTTTAGAGTACATAAGAGTGTACTTGATGAAGAGACATTGCATTGTACTAAAAGAAATTGATAAATGCAAAAATCTATTAACCCCTACTGCAACTACTATACTTGACACAATCAAAACAGTTGCAAGCAAATATAGGGCACTCTTCTGTGGTTCTGGAAAATATCAAGTGACTGGTATGATGTTTGATCAATATGTGGTCAACTTGAAAGAGGGTACATGTAGTTGTAGGTACTGGGAGATAACAGGGATAGTCTACAGGCATGGAGTTTGTGCAATATGGGAACATATTCAAAATGGTGAAAAAATCCAACAGCCTGAATATTGGGTGCATCCTTGTTATAAGCTAGAAACATGGAGGGCAATGTACACTAACAAAATAGATCCAATCAATGGCAGGAGCATGTGGCCAAAATCTAGATGTCCAACCACTCTTATACCACCTACACATCACACACAAGTAAGTTGAATGTTAGTTAACATAGTTTCTTATTCATCCAGTTTTAAAATTTCCTTAATATTTTTGTAGGTTGGAAGGACCAAGAAAAAGAGGAGGAGGGCTATAGATGAGCCTACTAACCAGTCAAAAAACCTATCTAGGAAATTCTTGATTGTTACTTGTTCCAAGTGTCATAACAAATGACATAACTCTAGAACATTTGTAAGGGGCAAGGGGGGTCAAGTCAGAGAGCAGTGGGTGGATCAAGTCAAGGTGGTGTGGGTGGATCAAGTAAAGATGCAGTTGGTGGAACAAGTCAAGGTTCAGTTGGTGGATCAAGTGAAGATGTTATGGGTGGGTTAAGAGCAAAGAAGATAGACAATGGAAAAAAAGACTCAAGTAGGACCTAAGTGAAGTTGGATACAGATGAAAGCATGACTAATCAAGTTATTTGGCTACCTTTTGTTTAAGATTATAAACTTGTATTGATGCTTTTGTTAAAACATGTTTAATCTAGATAATTACATCTTTTTGCAACTACCTAAATTAGTGATGTAATTAAGTTGATACTAGCCATATGTCATGCTACATTTCTGGTTATAATGATCTCAGTTATCATGTGTGACAACCCCAAATCTATTCCCGTTACAAATCCCATTTTCACTAACGGAATGCGTCACTATACGTTATTTTCTGTAATATTTGGAATCGTCAATAACCGAATATCTAGTTATATGCATGTCTTGATATTATCATAAGAAATATAACTCGTATGTGTTAACCCCGTTTAACCTAATAGAGTTATATTACTTTTTCAACCACTTCACCCGAGTAAAAAGTTTTAACCCTGTTAAACTTTAAGCATCGGGTAGCCGTGTATCGGGTGCGATACCCGAGGCATATGAAAAGAGTGTAAACAACATTTGAACACTCTTTTACCACACATTCACTTTCTCTCACTACTTTCTCTCTCTAGACCCGAAATCGACCCCAAATCCGCGAATTTCCGGCTTCCAAACGTAAGGACTCATTCCCTATCTTAATCTAGACATACTTCACTGTATTTAGAGGCCAAAATCATAGAAATCAAGGACCAAAAAGGGGTTTACGGCCTAAGAAGCCCCTTAGGCCGTAAACCCCTAGAAACTTGCCAAAAACCTCATTTTCCCTTCCTTTAAGCTTATGGACTAATTAAGGCATATACCTAGGAGAGTTTGGACACTAAAACACGAGGAATTGAAGCTTAAAAAGGAGTTTACGGCCCAAGCTTGTGCTTAGGCCGTAAACACCCCAAAAATCCTTGTTTAAGGCCCCAAAAACTCATCTAAGGTGTTTGGTGATTTAGACTTGACACTAAGGAAGGTTTAAATGCATCAAACAACATCATTTGAAGACAAGAAGAGGAGTTTACGGCCAAGGCTAAGCTTGGGCCGTAAACACCCAAGTTTTTGTGTCAAACAAGTCCCAAAACTTCTCTAATGCATGTAAGGAATTTAGCTAAGGCCCTTGGATGTGTGTTGTACCATTAAACTTCCCATTTTGAGGCCAAATGAAGAGTTTACGGCCAAGGATATTCTTGGGCCGTAAACTCCCCAATTTTCATGCCAAATTGTCCCAAAACTCATTTTAAGGCCTTCTAGGATTTATCTAAGGTGAATGAAAACATGTTGTACCATTTAAACAACCATTTTGATGGATTAAATGGATTTTACGGCCTAAGAACAAGCCTTGGCCGTAAACTCCCCAAAATGTCACAAAAATAAGAGTTTAATCCCTCCATATTGGTCCAAGGCACATACCATTAAAGTAAGGAAGTGAAATAAGGCCTTAAACATACAATTGGGAGGACCACATGAGTTTACGGCCAAGCCTAGGGGGCTTACGGCCGTAAACTCCCAAGGAGTGGCCTTTGGGCCGTAAACTCCAAGGGAGTGAGCTCATGGACCCTCCCGTAAATCATTCTTGGCCTTGTACCACTCCCGGGAACCCCTTCTAGGCCCTAAAACTCCGAAAACGATGCTAGAATGTCCAAATACTATAATGAAAAGCATAAGATGATTAACTTCTTGTAAAATACATATTTCATATGACATTAGGGTCCTAAAAGGCGCTCAAGTCGTTATTTGGTACCAAACGCTCAACCGACACTTTTACCCGATTTACCTGATTCACCCGAATTACGCGAATTCAGGTGAGTTCATACCCCTTTAATGAACCTTTCAAATGTTTTAAATGTTTTAGGGGGGAGATACAAGTTACTTATATATGTTTATGGAAAGTTTTACAGAATGAATTTCCACGTTACGAGGAATAATCACATGTGATTCACTATCCTTAGTTCAAATCACATGTGATTTATCACTATGCCTTATAAACAGGTTTTTACATTTTCAAAACTATTTTTGGACAGCAAGCCAGATTTTAAATGTTCTTTTGGAAAATACTTTTATTAAATCAATTTACTTATAAAATGTAACAACTCTGATATATTTATATAAGTAAGATTTGGAGGACTTAGGACCGATATCTCGCCTTATTTCCTGTTCTTGTTTGATTGTGGGCTTAGGGTAGTAGTTATCTGTCCGACTGTCGTTGATTTCTTAGTTATATAACTTGTATATTAGTATGGGATACGAATAATTCTCTTTTCACTAAAATACTAAAGTCACTAACCTGTCAAGAACCATCCACACTAAGATAACTATAATAGGTATAATTAATGTTGCTACTGCTACTACTCGCTAAAGTCATTACTCTCTACACTATAATACTCACTATTACTAGACAATACACTAGTAAGAGAAAACACTATGATCAATACTAAAAGATTACTACACTATAACAGAAGAGAAAACACTAAACAAACAATAATACACTAACCCACTACGAGATACTCTATTCGCTACCCACTACGCCCGGAGTTTTCCGGCAGGAAGACGACACTACATGTATAGATCTATACGGGGCAAACGCTATTACATCCCGAGTGTTAATTTCAGTCCGCACCGTGCAGGCCCAGGGATGCCACTACTTCACTATACTGTGCATGACTGGAAAGGTCATGGGATCCTCTATTATCCTCACTATTAGAAATATACAAGGAATACACTATAACTACACTAAAATATTACACTAAACGCTAAACTACATCCCGAAGTAAGTAAGTATCTATCACTAAAGGAAGCTTTCACCACTATCAATGATTACAGGCTTAACCTATTCTATCACATTACTATTTGGAGATTTGCTAATATACTTTTACAATAAACTGTTTTCAAAAAGGAAGAATGCATACTTTTAACAGATTTTCACTTACAATGTATTTTCTAGAAAATTGGGATTTTCTAGGTTTCTACTGCTTATGAATATAAATGGCGCATTTTTCGCACTATTGCTTGTATACAAAAACTCACACTAAACTTTTATGAACTCACCAGCTTTATGCTGATATTCGTTTTCAAAATAACTTGTATCTTCAGGTCAAAGATAGACAGGTACAGACGCAACATTTTTGGAGAAGGTGGAGCACACAAGACCCATCTCTTATTTTTGATTTACTTTTGGGTGATTGTTAAACATTACAAAACACACTTGTAATTAAATTCACTATGTAAATGCAATGGTTGTATGTTTCTTGTTTTTACTATTATGAAATTGTGATGATACTGTACATGACGTCTTCCACCTCGAAACGTATTCCGCCGTTATCGGTTTTGGGGTGTGACATCATGTTTTGATATGGTGTGTTTCTTATTCCATTCCATTGTTTGATAATGTCCAAAACTCATTCCATTCCATTGTTTGATAAATGACCAAAACACATTCCATTCCATTGTTTACTTATAGGGTTTTGATCTTTGTATTTTTCTCATTCCATTCCAATCTTTGATAAATGGACACAACTCTTTCCATTCCATTCCAATATTCCTGATCATTAATAAAAAAAACAATGCTTTATAATTAACATAAGACAAAATACCATTAAACTGATTAACCAAAACCATACATTACATTAAGATTCTAATACATGACATCACATCCCAAAATCAACTGGTAATATCCCATTTCAGTTCTACACACCATCCGACATTACATATCCAAAATACACTGACCAAATACATCCCCAAATCCAACTACTACTTAGTGCATACGTATATAAACGAAAAAAAAAAAGAACCAAGACAGAATAAGCATCCACTTGAGCTTCACAACATCTGCACGAGCTTGAATCAACATCATTTGAACATTGTTCATTCTCCTCAGCAAGCCAGGAATCACCTCCACAGCTCTATGACACATCGGATCGTCCCCCCACCCAAGAAATGGATAGCTTCGACCATTTCGAGCACAAGACCAGAATCGCCTTCCTGGGTTGAGGTCTGTCCAAGATGTGACTCTCACAGCAACACTTCCACACGTACAAATCACCATTCTTGCAAGAAAGGAGAGCTTCGATTTTTCAGAGATGCTAGCTTGATTTTTGTGAACGTTGGTTAGGGCTTATTAAAGGGGGTGGAGAAGCAAACGTAAAAAGACAAATATACCCCCAACTTAATGACCCCAAACGGCTACAAATTGACGGTGTTATGAAAAAGGACCTCCAATGCAACTTTTACAAACCACTACTTTTGACAAACCACAATGATCATTTTTGTAATTTTGTCTATAATTTATTTAATTGATTTTAAGTGTGTTAACCCAAGTTTAACCATTTATTTAATAGGTCGGGTTGGAATTGTCAACCCGATGATAACCCATTTATCTAAAAGGTTGGATTGGGTTGGAAATATCAATCCATTTAAATAAACAGGTTGGGTTGGGTTGAAAATTTCAACCTAATTATTAAATAGGTTGAACACAAACCAAACCCAGATCGACCCATTGCCACCTCTATTTGTGTTATATGTAGATTTATATAAACCACTAAGGATCGAGTCATGTCAAACATTCAAAAGTTAGAACTAAAAGTGTAGATTTATATAAACCACAAGGACCAAAACTAAAATATAGATTCAGCAAAAAAAAACTTAGAACCAAAAATGTCATTTGATTTTTTTAGAACAGCTATCTCATAGACTTATTAATAATACTTCTAAATCCATCTTTTGTCTTTAACAGGACTCAAACGTCAGTTCGCCTTTTTAGGAGGTAACACCTTGCTCGTAAATATGTAGTTGTTTTAATAATTATCGGTGAAACGTCTATTAAGATTAACACACAAAAAACTATAGAGCAAAACCAATTTGAACAATGCAATTCATCTGTCAACATGTACAGATATAAGTAATACAAATATACAAATTTGTGTTTTTAAACAAGTATGCATAGAATAGGGGTAGTTTGATAATTTGGATTAAGGAAATTGACAAGTTTCTTTAACCACAGAAGAAAACACTACTTTGCACCCAACAGTTAAGTTTAAATCAAAGTATGAACTCTCATCAAAATTCACAACTCAAAACTAGTTCAAAACTACAAAACATCAAATAATGTAATATCATCTAAGAACCACTCATCCCAAAACTAATTTAACACAACTCAAAACTGGTTTGATAGTTTTTTAAACAATCATATAAATGCAATGCCTATTATCCCATAATGTTGCTCCAAAAATGTCTCTCATGATCATAAACTTAATTTCATCAAAACATACCTTTTATAGAATGGACTCCACTCCACTTCACTTAAGCTTTGTGTTTCCTTTTGTTACTGGATTTAGCTCCTGTAATCTTCTGATATGCTAAAAGTCTTGAAGGTGGCAGCTTGAACTCATTCAGCTTCTTCTTTCTTCTCTGTTTCCTAGAAAGTACTTTTTCACCTTCAGTTTGTGCATCATCAACCACTTGTTCATTAGATTTCTCAACATCATGTTTGATCCTCTTTCCACCATTCTCAGAAGTCTCTCCCTTAAGAAGAGATTTAATCTTCTGTTTATGTTCCTTTATCTTATGGCGAGGAACAATGAACTCATCCTCTCTATAAGTAGCCAACTTCTTCAAAGGAACTAACTGATTCAACTCCTTGTCATCAACAACCAAAATCTCTTTTGCTTTCAATCCATAAGTGTTCTTGTTAACAGGTCTGTATTTAAACCTTGTCTTCAAATCCCCAATTGTATCCTCATAGTCCAACTTATAGTACTCTTCTAACTCTTTCTTAATCGCCTCCTCCTCTACTTCAGACCTTTTCCTTTTCTTCTTCTTATCTTCTTCATCATGTGAATTATCAATCTTGCACTTTAAGGTTTTTTCTCTAGTAGCCAAGAACCCATCACCAGATCCATATTCATTTTCCCACCCTTTTGGAAGCCCAAGAAACTCGTCTTCTTCATCAAAGTTTGGTTTTTCCAATTCACCATCTTCTTCTTCTTCTTCACTACCAAATTGTGGGTCCACATCTTCAGCTTCATAGAAGTTTTCATCAAAAGCTTTCTTCATTGTTCTATCATGCTCATCAGGATCGAATTCCTCCTCAAGATCATGTTCATCTAATAAACAAACTTCATTTTCACCAATTCCTGCTGTTTCTCTAATCTTTCTAATCTTCTCATTCATCTCCTTCTTCTTCAAGTTCTTCATATGTTTCAGTTCTTCCTTTCTTTCAAGCTCTGCTAGTGCTATCCTTTCCTCTTTGTTTTTCCTTTGTAACTTTCTTGCATTGTCTTTCTTCCTCACTGAACCATCAACCTTTCTTGAAAACCCCATAACTCTATCACCTGCATTTTCTTCAAACCTAAAATTGAACTCTCTTTCGAAATTTTCTTGTCTTTCTAACTCCTCTTCATCCTCTGAAACATCTAATTCCACATCATTTAAGTGGTTACTACTACCGGCCTCTTTATCTAACCACATCTTTTTCCTGAAATAATCCTTCAAAAACTTCTCATTTTCATCTAACTTTTCATCCTCTTCAAAATACTCATCTAGCTTCTTTTCATACTCAACTTCATCTTCATCTTCATCTTCAATTCCCCTTTTATCATTCTTTACCTTCAATAAATCATCTTCATCGTCTTCATCACCTACAGCATCCAAAAACTCCTTTCTTAATACCTCCTGTTCTTCAGAATAACTCTTTTTCTTACCCTTGTTTTCCTCTTCGTCATCTTCATCATCAAACTCAGGCCCTTTCTCAATTAAATGCTTTGCAGTCACATCTTTCAGATACATCGGTTTCCTTTTCTTTTCCTTATTATTATCCTCAGTTTCATCCTCATTTTCCAAATCAAATAGCTTAGCATCTTTATTTTTAAGTGAAGGATCTTGCTTTTTGACCTTTATTAACGCATCAAAGAACTGCAAATCCTGCTTTCTCGAATAATTGACAATATTCTCCTCGTCTTCAGATGACTCATCTTCTTCCTCGCTATCTATGTCCGAATCAATTACACCTTTCTTCTTCATCTCTTCATACCGCTGTATATCTTCACGTTTCTTGTTATGCTCGTATCTGCGTGCGAACTCTTTGTTGATTTCTATTTTGGATAAGTCATCAGAATCGGAGCCACCATTGTCAAATAGCTTCATCCCCATTCTTTCTATGCTATGAACTCCGATAACTGATCTAGCAAACAAAAAGTATCATTAATAATTATCCAAAATTCCAGTAACACACAACAGCTATACATAAATTAGAAATTAGAGCTCAAAACTATACAAACTTCCAGTGGCATACAAACATCATATGTGAAATCAGTACTCTGAATAAGTTATGCAAACTTCCAGTAACATAAAAAAAATCATATTTTAAAACCTAAAATTACACATTAATCTGAAATTCTGACATTATGCATTAATCTAAAACTAAAACTTAAATCAAAATCGTACATTAAAATTTACCTCTATGGGTTTGCGTTTGCGGTGGGCAGAGAGACCAAAAGAGCGGACAGAAATACCACCGGAGGTGGGTGGGCGGCTCGGCGGCTACCTGACTTCGTACGCCGGACTGAGCAGAGCGATGGAAAGACCGGACAGAGAAACTCCGGCTTCGAGAATCGCGTTTGATCGAGAGAGAGAGAGAGAGAGATGATATATAGAGCGGACAGAGAGACCGCCGGAGGTAGTATCGGCGGCTTCGTGTTCTGAGGGAGAGTGAGACGATCGTGCGTGTGTTTATCTCGGACTCGATTGAAATGTTGAATGAGAATCGGTTTCACCAAACCCTAGTTTTAAATTTACAATTAACTATATTAAATTACAAGAATGGCCCTTTGGTTTGGGGTTGATCCATATGCTGTATCGATGTATCCCTATTCCCTAACTTTTTTTTAGAGGGTGTTGGATTGCTTTAAAAACAATTTTTTTTTTTGGAGAAAATACTGTAAATAGTAAAAAAAAAAAATAGGGGATGTTTTTAAAAAATAGACATAAAAATGGATTTTTCTAGCTATAGACATACATTCCGCGGAGGACCCTCCGCAGACCTCCGCGGAATGATGTCATCTCCGCGGAATGGATCTTGAGGGTTTTTTTTTTCACATCGATTCTTCGGGGTTTCTTAAAAATAATTAGTTTTTTTATATATTGATTTATTTACGATTTTGCCATTCCGCGGAGCTACAGTGGATTCCGCGGAGTTACCTCCGCGGAATGCATGTCTATATCCGGAAAAGTCCATTTTTATGTTTGTTTTTTGAAAACAACCCCCATTTTTTGACTATTTACGGTATTTTCTCATTTTTTTGACATTTCATTTTTAAGAAAAGTAAAAAAAAGTGCAAAAAAATGTTTGTCTAAGTTAAAAAGTATTTTTTAAACAACTTATGAGCAAAAGGAAAAAAAAGTTGATTTCAAAAGGGGTGTTGCTAATAAGATATCATTTAGACACCCTATTATCACTTTTATAAAAAGTCAACCTATAATCAACTACTTATAATCATTTTTTTCGGAAAACAATGCAATTTCAACCAATAAAAATATTTTAAAAATTCATTAAGGTGTCTATATGGTAAAATGAGATGTCTTTTTAGCCAACCCCTTTCAAAAGTCACAAAAACGTGACTTTTGGAACTTTTGTACTTCTTAAAAGCAACTTTTGTTTTTTTACCATCCAAACACATTTTAAACCATAACTTTTGGAAAAAGAACTTTTACAAAAAGTCATTTTATAAAAAAAAAAAAAAAAACTTTTGAGCTGAAAAAGTTATCCCAAACACCCACTTAATTTAAACCATCATTATACTTATCAAAAAAAAGTAATTAAGAAATAGATATGGGTTCAATCCTAGATAGGAGATATTTAAATTATTTATTGTTAAAATAAATTAAGAAATAGATGTGGAAAAAGTTGGAAGTGTATGTGTTTATCTTTGGACTCGATTGAAATATTGAATGAGAATTAGAAAGGATTCATCAGCGTTGTCGGGGTTGGAAGGTATTGCTTTGTAAAGTAAAGTAGCATGTTGAATTGCATTGAAATAATCTAGTAAAGGAAGATAAACAATGTCATCTAATTACATAAGTACCAAAGGGCTTCTAGCCCAGCGGTATCAGGTGGTGCCCTCCCACTTTTAGGTCGAGGGTTCAAGTCCCGTTGTGGACATAGGTGAAATTAGGTGTTAGTTTAGAAGTAGATTATAATATTTGTATTTGCCGGTTCAAAAAAAATTACATAAGTAAAGAAATTTAAATCATTATTTCTTGCAATAAATGAGGAAAATAAAGAAATTGTCTCATAAATTGAACTTTATTGTCATGTATGGCAGCGGCCGGAAAACCAATCCGGAAAATATAAACTGTTGTTTTTTGTCCGTTAATGTGAGGGTAATTTGGTCTTTTAAGGTAGTAGGGACTGAATTTGTGACGATGGGTAAACCATATGGTCCATTTATGTAATTTTGGCGGCAGTGGTGGTGGTGGTGATGGCAGCTGGTGGGTGGCTTTATGGTATTGAATGAGTATTTTCTAATAAATAAAACATTAATTTAAAACCAAAAAGAGAAATATAAATTAATAAAAAAAAATAGGATTAGGAATAAAAGAGTGATTTCGGTTTCCATCATTGTCCTCAATGTGTTAAATTTGGTAAACCATAGGGACCAATCGTGTAATTTTGTCTAATAATAATAATAATAATAATGAGGGACCATTTCTACCAAAAGACTAAATACTAATAATATGTAACAAAAGGCGAGGGTTATGAAAAATTCAAACGAAAGTGAAAAGGTTGTTTGTGAAAAAAGCATAAAGGTGAAAGGTGTAAGTAGTTTTTTAAAACCAACATAAGTTGGATGACCAAAAGTGACAAAAAAATTAACAAAAAAATGAGCAAACATACATAACCTTAGGGACCAATCTTGTCAAATACTTAAAAAATTTACTATTCCTAACTTATTTATATATATATATATATATATATATATATATATATATATATATATATATATATATATATATATATATATATATATATATATATATATTGGGACCCTTACCACTTTCACCAAACCCTACTTTTAGATTTATAATTAACTATAGTAAATTACATGAATGGTACCTTGGTTTGGTTTGGAGTTAGTTTGCCTTTTTTTTTGTTTCTGGATCTTTTTCGATTTAGACAATCTTTGGTTTGGTTTCAGATTTAGTATTTACAAGATTGAAATGACATTTATATCATTTATTATCTTTTTTTATTAATATCATGTTATCGAAGAAAAAAATGACACAGAAATATATGTGGGTCCCACCCCCTAACCCCACTACTCGTGTTCCTCTCTTTTTCTTGTTATAATCTCTCAATCGTTTAATTCCATGACATCAACTGCATCTTCTCCCTCATCCCTTTTCCATTTTCACCGTCGATCTGAATCTCTTCCTTCTTCCGTCTTCATCGTCGACTACATCTATAGGTGGTTTACAGAGGGCCCACGGTCCGTAGATTTTCCAAGAGGAAAAAAAATATGGGCATGTGTTTCCCTAGATGTCCATAGTGAAATCCATTTTTTCCCAGTTTTCATAGATTCCAACCTTCGATTGCCTCGAAACTTCCATAAAGACTTATAAAAAGGGTTAAAACTTGAAAATAAGATCAAGAAGTTAGGAACCCTTGTAGGGGTACTTTGGTCATTTGTAACTATTTGATTTTAATAAAATAGATGGTGATTAAGAGGTGTAATAAGATTTAAAGGAGTGTGATATCAAACTATCAACATGAGTAACTACTGAATGCATAACCCACATATGACTAGAAATGATTTTTATGATTTAAACTTTATGTATTATGTTTATATGCCCTTATGTGTTATGATAATTGTTGTTCGTAAATCTATGCACATTCACGAAAAATGATATTTTGAAAAGTATTTTGACTATGACTAAATGATTATAATATTTTGGAAACAATTCTCCTCTTGAAGTTGTACATCTACTCACTATGGGTACATACTTGAGTCTCCAATAAAGTCCTAGGAAAAATAATTATGTTGATGACCATAGACCACTGTCTTAGTGATAATATTCTAGATATGTATCACTTGTACATATATCTTAGCTAACTCGTGTACGGTATATTTGATGATAACAAAGTGATAGGTTTTATGGGTTTGGTCAGTTTTGTTCGTGTCGGGATTGTCAGCTACATGTTCTTCCTCTAATGGAAGAACAGTAGTGTAACACCCTGTTTCACCCTTCAGTACGATTTAATATAAACATTTGTTTATAAAACTCGAAGTAGAAATATATTACTTTTTATCCAAAGTAATCATCATAAACATGTAGGAAACGCCAATACGATTTCCGTAAATATATAGAACACTCAAATCTGACTTCGTATAGAAAAGTTATGATTATTCGAAGATTTGTGTTCGGCCCTATACGACAAGGCATGTTATAAAATGTGAATCGGAGATAGGTTGCTTATTAGCCTTAGTGATCTAAACAAAAGTCGTAGTAGTCATAAAATCGAGAGCGTGCCTATAAAGAACGTCCAAATCTGACTTCGTATGAGGAAGTTATGATTTTTCGAAATTTTGGTACTGCAATGTTGTAACATCCCAAAATTCATGACCGAAAATTTCATTTTTAATATAGATAAAACACATTTGTAACTTGGTTCACACACTTAATGTAACACCCCGTTTATTAAGTAAATAAATAAATTAATTAATGAATGTATATGTGATAACCCGTTAATTTCAATATTGTAAAAGTCAAACTTGGGTCAACTAAAGTCAAACTTATTGTATTGATCTATCTTATTAAGTAGATTTATCTTATTAAGTTAGATTTAAAATATATATGTGTTTAAACCCTTTTATTAGAAGTGTTACAAAAATTGGAAGTGAAATGCTTAAATCCGAGAACCCTCGCATGGCTTAAAGACTTCGGACCGCAAACTCTCTTTGGACCGTAAACGCCTCGCAGTCGGAAACCATGTTTGGCCATAAACCCTTCTGACCGCAAACCCTCGGTTCACAGTCGTAAACCCTCGGTCTTATCCTCTCGGTACGCAAACCAACAAACATGTCCCATCACGTACGATTTCGACCCTATACATATGGAGGGACCGAAATCACTTCCTCACTTCTACACTTCTAACTGAAAACCCTTTATTCTCTCCCAACTATCATCCGAAAAATCCTTTAATCTTCTTCGGATCTTGTTAAGAACACCAAGTGTTCTTCATTTCATCAAGATATCACCTTCCATTTTGGTGATCATCAACCGAAAACCCTTGAATCTCCTTGGTTTCACCAAGAACACCAAGATCTTCATGTGGCCGAAAACCCAAGGGCTGGCCGAAAATGCATAGCAACCTTCCAAAATAGATTCTAACACCTCTATTTGTAAGTAAACCTTACAAAGTTGTTTATTTCCTTAACATACTTGCGATTATATTCACTAATAGTATAGAGTAAATTACTGAAATCATCCCTGTGGTTTGGTCAAAATTGCACGTTTGGTCCTTAACTTTTTTTTGCACTCGGATCGTCCATGTGGTTTGATTTTGTTATGTTTTTCGTCCCTGTGGTTTGATTTTGTTGCATTTTTCGTCCCTTACATACATAAAGTTAGGGACCAAACATGCAATTTTTACCAAACCATAGGGACGAAAAACGCAACAAAATCAAACCACAGGGACGATCTGAGTGCAAAAAAAAGTTAGGGACCAAATGTGCAATTTTGACCAAGCCACATGGACAATTTCAGTAATTTATTCAATAGTATACATATATATTACATGAAATGCTTTTAGGACTCGTTTTTCTCCCAGGATCTAACTTATGGAAAAACATCCTATATCAAACCTTCAAGCGAATCACTTACTTAAGGTGAGTTCATACCCCTACAATTTACCTTTTTCAATGTTTTTAAGGGGGGTGATACAAGCAAAACACAATAGAATTGTGTTAACACTTACATGTGAAAACAAACAAATAAAGGAATTCTTATGCTTATAAATATTGTTAAAATCATTTCAAAACTCTTTTAAACTATTTTAGATTTCTATTTATATCAAAATCATATTCATTTGTATATTTATGTATAATCATGTTTTAACAGACTTAGGACTATTGCTAATAACGTAACTCTTGTTCCTTGTTTGGTTGAGGGCTTAAGGTATGATCACTAGTCTAACTGTCGGCTAAATCATAGTTATACATGCTAAATATATACATGAATATTAAATCTCATTTTCAAGAACATACTTAACTCAATTGCATATGTTGGGCAAATGAGTCTTTTCTCCAAATCATTTACAACTCAAACAAACATACTAGTAAACTATAATAGGTATAGTTTAGAGAATCAATTCATACTATTTTCTAGATCAGAGAAACAATACATGAATCAATACATACGCACTATTACTTCTCATTACAAAGTACACCATTCATTTACAAGAACAAGAAACATATACATACTATATGAAAACAAGTTAACTAGAATGTGATATACTTCTTCATGATACTTAGCAACATTCTTGCTAAGTCATGTTTTATAACCAGAGTCTCCTGGAGGGAGAGCATGAGTTTGTGTATAGATCTATACGGTACTGACAATCCCACACCTTGATGTTAGCTACAGTTGGGACCGGCAGGTCTACGGGTGACAAATGTCATTTCTTTTTCGACACCTGAAGAACATCGTGTTTTATACTAGTCAATTAAGTATGGTTATAACCTCATTCACATTAAACATTAACTAAACAATTTGGTTTACAAGACAAATATTTCTTCAGTGGTTTTATTTTAAATAAAACTACTAAAAGATATTATCTTCCATTCCATACATACAGTGATGTTCACACATGAACAAGGAATACTATTTTTCTAGTAAAGATAGTTTACATATATGGAAAACATACATTTAAACTATTTCAAGTACAAACATACATTCATACTATTTCAAGTACAAACATACATTTATACTATTTCAAGAGAACAAATCATAAAAATAGTTGGGTCTTGGGTAAAAGACTACTTTTCATTTAAGTAGAAAATATAGGATTTTCTGGGAAGTATACTAACATTTTCATGAAACAAATACAAACATTAGACACTAAATACTTATGAACTCACCAACTTAAATGTTAATACTCTCTTTCAAAATAACTTGTATTCTCAGGGAACCAGTAGACAGGTACACTGGCACAGGTTTTGAGAAGACAGAGCATGTTCAAGACTCGTCTTTTATTTTTGCTATAAATTTTTGTGTCATACAACTATACAAAGAACACACATGTATTAACTATTTTATTAATGCAATGGATGTTGTTGTTTGTTTTACTATTGCACATTGTTATGATACTGTACATGACGTCCTTCGCCCCCAAATCTTTCCTCCATCTCGGTGTGGGGGTATGACAATATAGTAGCCCTAAAATAAATAATTATATAGCAAGGTATTGGTCTTAAGGATCTAATTGTCATAATTTTAGAGATTGGGGGTTAAAAGTGTAAAATTCGGACTTAATTTGTATGTATTATTGAAGGTAGGGACTAGGTAACTTCTGGGACATCATTTGAAGAGATTTTGGAGGCTAAGGGGTTGTTTGGTAAATTACGGATCGAATTTGAGAGGAATTATGGAAGCAAGGGTGTAAATGGTAAATATTGTACCTAAATTGTAATGGGTTTTAATGCTGAGGGCCGAAAGGGTAAATTATGGGTTAGTTTTGATAATATTTCTAAAGGGAAGGACTATTTATGTCATTATGGTATGAAATTTCGTATACCGGTTATATAACCCCAGCATCACCGGGCATCAAACCCTAACCCTAATGTGGAGCTGCAGCCGTCGGTTAAACCCTCCACCCTTCATACTGCCACCTCCTAGCCTCGCCGGAACCGATGATCACCGTCACTCCCATGGATCGGACGAGTTGCAACACCCATCTCTGTCAACGATGCAATCCCCGCTCCACCTTCTTTCCTTCTCACGACTCTCCAAAGCCGATGTCGCATCCTCTGCCGGCGAAGATGAGGACCAACGAAAAGGACCGATGTGGTCGTTGGGAGAAGCCGGAAGGACTGGAAATTAGGTTGTCATCACAACCGCCGCTATTATCATTCGCTTCATCCGTTCTTATGTTGTTATTTTGTCACCATACCACCGTCATCGTTGTGTCGCTTGTGTTGTCGTTGCCACCATGTTACCTTAACATGCCGCCACTAGCCACCATGAAAGGTGGCTATGAGTGTGCTTTGGTGCGTTTGCGTTTATTTATGTAGAGAGAGGGTGTTATGTGTGGGTGTTTATTTAGCCGGAAAAGTCACCACCACCACCGTGAGGTGGTGGCTGCCACCATCTACCACCACTGACCACCACAAGGATGATTGTGTGTGTGTTTAGCTTAGTGTGTGTGTTTGTGTGTGTGTGTTATTTGATATGTTGCATTGTATGATGTAATCGGTAAAGGAATAATGGAAAGAAACTCATAACCACCACCGTGAGGTGGTGGCTGCCGCCACCAGTTGCCGTGTTGGGTGACAGTGTGCATAGCTTGTGATTGGATTGCTTTTGGAGTGCTTGGACTCGATTGGACTAGAACCCTAACCAACGCCGCGAGGTGGTGGCCGCCGCCATGAGCCGTCGTTGACCACCACTACCCGAGGTGGTAGTGGGTGGTGCCCAACTAATGAAACCCTAGTGGGCCTTATGAGACCCTAGTGGGCCTAATGAATCCCTAATTGATCTAAGGACTTAGTTTTTGGGCCTATTGGGCTATGATTGGGTTGAAAACCCTAATTAGGGTTTAGAAAACCCTAATTAGGGTTTAGAAAACCCTAATTTTAGAATTATTGGTTTGGACTTATCGGGACCGACATATTGGGTCATTGGAATGGAATTGTGAATTGCACCCGATCAAACCATATGATTTATTTAGAAGAGTGATGGACTTAATGGATTAAGTCCTTAATGGGTTAAACGAGAAACACTTAGCCCTAATTGTCATTTTATGTGAAAACCCTAATTTCACTTGGGCTTTGAGTTGGGAGTTTCTATTGGGGTTTAGTGATTGGGCTATTGATGGGCCATCCAAGAGCAATCAAATGGACTAAGAATTTATGGATGGGCTTTATGGTAAGGCCTATGTGATGGTTTGGGCCTAATTTGGAAAATTGGACCATAGATGGGCCATAATTGGGCCTTTATGATTATAAGATATTGGGCCATTAGAAATGCCAAATGTTTGGACTGGACTAAATGGTTGGGCCTTAGAATAAGACAATGTTAAGGTTTGGGCCCAATTTGGAAAATTGAGCCATATATTGGGCTTTGACTCGTAGTTGACTTTTGGGCCTTTGGATTGGGCCTTGGGCTTGAATCAAGCTAAGACATGGGTAAAGCAGTCTTTTACCCCAAGCATGGACTTATGGGTATATGTTGGGACCCAATTACTGATTGGGTGTTATTTTGATGATTGACAGTTCGAGAACCTGTTATCCAACAACTAGAGTTTGTCTACGAGACTTCAGTAGTGTGACATGAGTTACCTTCCAGCAGAAGTGGGTTGAAGGCACCAATGTCGACCCACTAGTAGTTGATTATAGTTGAGATGATTGTCTTTGTGATAATTGTCTAGTATGTCACTATCTGTTATGTGTTATGTGCTAGTATGCTATGTTTTATGTGATAGTGGTAGTAGGAGGGGAATAGTCCCCGTGTTACGGTCATAAGGACCGAAGGGTAGGTCAGGCACCCCATATATGTTTGACAGTATGTTTATGATATGTTATTATGTGATAGTGATAGTAAGAGGGGAATAGTCCTCGTGTTACGGTTGTAAGGATCAAAGGGTAGTTCATGCACCCCATATATGTTTGACAGTAAGTTTATGCTATGTTATTATGTGGTAGTAGTAGGGGTGAAATAGTCCTCGTAGCCGGTTGAGATAAACCGGAGGGTAGGTCGGTGCCCCAGAATTGCCAGACAGGGTAAGTCGGGCACCCCAGAATGGCCTAACAGGGTAGGTCGAGCACCCCAGAATTGCCTGACAGGGTAGGTCGAGCACCCCATAATTATCTGGCAGTATGTGTTCGGTATGGGATGTGGTATGATGGGGGAACTCACTAAACTTTGTGCTTACGATTTTCAGTTTTGGTTTCAGGTATCTCGTTTTCAAAGGAAAGGAGCTAGCTCGATCGCAACGCATTACACTATGTTTTCTGCACATGAGATCTTTGGGATTGCACTCTGATATTGTCTTATGATAACATGTTTTGATTATTGACACTTTGGTTTTGAATTGGGATGTTTTATTACTGTTGGTGTAACACCTATTTCGAGTATCGGTTAGAAAGTACCATTTGGGGGAAATGTTATGCATGGACTCGGCAAGTTGGGAGTCTAACTCGTCGAGTAGGTTCGGAACTGACTCGGCGAGTAGGAAGGCCCGACTCGGCGAGTCGGAGCTGTTTAGGTAAAAACCCTAATTTTGGGGTTTTTCCCCCTATATAAACATCATTATCTGCCCCAGTGGCCTCCCTTATCACAATAGGAGAACGTTTACAACCGCAAACCCACTAGTGTGTGAAGTAAGAACGTTTGGGAGCTTATCTTTGGGGTTTTAGGGAGGATTCCAAGCTTGAAGAGGAAGTATCAAGGGGGAAGTTCTAGATCAATCATCTATTTCGTGTTGGACTCCTGAATGAGGTATTAATCTGCTATCTTAAGCTTTGATTTCTTTGGAAGATTGTGGCCATCCTTGAGAACATAGAACCAAGTTTGGATCTGGACCTATCACAAGGATATGGTTCTAGATCTAGACCTTCTTAGGTCCCAATTTTCATAAAGTTGTCTCCTTGGTGCACCCTAATTCTTATTCATGCATTAGAGACTTGTAAGAAGCTTGTTGATGTAGTTTTGGCATTATGAGACTTTATACGAACGTAAAGTTGGCAACTTTACATGGTATTATCACTAGTAGAGTATAGATCTGAAGTTTGGGACCTTGAGTCCCACTGGATAGGGCCGTAAACATAAGGTACTAAGGGGACTCGACGAGCCATGCAAGTGACTCGGTGAGTCGAGTGGGTTTTCTCGTTCATGGCCAAGGGTTTAAGGTCAAGGGTGTTCGGTTGGAAGTTTACGACCGTAAACACCAAGGAACTCGACGAGTCACGGGTATGACTCGGCGAGTTGGTGAGTCAAATAGGAACTCGACGGGTGTCAGGTCACACTTGACGAGTCAGGGTCGACATAGATTATCGACCTTGACCTTGATCAGGGTAGACCCTGGGGGTATTTATGGAATTATGTTGAGTTATTTATTCATTGATTATGGGCGGTTGAGAAGGAGCAGCGTGTGGGATATATCTGACTTCGGCTAATCAGTTCAGAATTCGAGAGGGGAGTCTTCTCACCATACTAATGGGTCTAAGGCACCAAGGCCGACCCATTTATCTAGTTGTGATGATTGTTGCAAATGTTCTATTGATACATTATGTATTATGTGAAGACCATGCGGGGGTTCCCATGGCATATAGTTATATATGTAGTATACTAGTTAATTGTGTGGTATTTGGTATGCTGGTTATCTTTGTGATACTTGCATGGAAGACCCCGGGGGGGCTCCCGAGGTAATTGGACATAATACCATGTGGGGGTTCCCATGGCTTTCCAGGCTAAGACCATGTGGGTTCCCGATGAAATTTTTACCCTTGATTGTTGGGTCGTTACATGTTGGTATCAGAGCCTTTGTTTGATGGATTAAGGGATACCTTCGGGTGTGTCTGAACTCAAACTGAGGATCTGTAAAGTTTCCAAAAGCTTTCAAAAGAAAATGTTTTAAGTAAAGAATGTCTAATACAAGAAAGGGTGTGGTGCATTCAATCAGCCGAGCTTAAGTAAGTTTCCCCATAATACCCACATTTGTTATCTGTTATGATTTGATTATGAATCTATGAATTGCATGCTAGTTAGGGCTAGGGGAGATGCATGTATATGTTGTATGAGATGGTAGACTTGCATGCTAGTGCTGAACAGTCAGCAACAAGTTGGCCTGATATGTGATACTTGTAGCCATGAGGATATTGGATGTCATGCTGGAATGAGAATGATAATTAGTAATTGTAACTGCAATGTGTATGTTTTGAAAATTGTATATGGTTAGGATCTTATAGCCTTAGAATACTTGGTTTGACCTTATTTCCTATGGTCTTAGGGTAGAGTCTATTATTCGACAGTCTATTAGATCCTGTTATGTGTACAATTTGCATGCATAAGGCAACCGACAGCGAGGATGAATGGATGTGGACAACATAGGTTGTGGTACATGGACGGGATGTACAATGATAACTTCGCATGTTGGAGAGTGCCCTAGGGAGAGCCTAGGATGAGATTAGTGTCAAGTGTTACCTACTTGCGGATTGGATGTGAGGATAAACTGACTTGTCTAGGGTATGCTGGTTAGATTTACCAATTACCTGAATGTTGCTTGCTTTGTGCTTTGTAGGACTCTTATTAATGTGAGTTAGATACTAAGTGAATATGCTAGGTCACATGTGGCACAAGCCGGATAATTTCAGAGTGATGGATTTGGCCCTATTGTGCAACTCTCGTCTGAGTCCAACCGTTCTAGGGATGGATCTTTTACTTGAAGGATTATTTGATCTCTGTTGTATGTGGCTATATAATGAGGTAGCTAGATGACCTTTAATGAGAATCTTTCAGCAGCTGAGGGCAGGGAGAGGTTGGGAACCTAAGACAACCTAGGATATGCTCCAGTGAGCTTAGTGGGGCAGTTCGGTGAAGTTGGGAACCTAGGGGGAGCCTAGGAGGTACTACAGTAGAGATCGTTTTGCTGTTTAGCAAATGTTTAGTATATCGGTGGAGTAAGTGACTCAGAGGATTCAGGAGGATTGCCAAGGAAAGTCTGGATAGGTGTGGAAGGTAGTATTGGGCCCGTACTACTAAAAGCACAGGATCCATACTCGAATCAGTGAGAGTCTTGGAGAATCTGAGAAGCTTATGGGAAGGAGGACTCTTGGTTATGCCTTGATCGTGGGAATAGTTGCTTCACAGAATGAGGATGAGCGCGCATGAGTAGGACCAGGGTTTGGTCCCAGCTCCGGTGGTGAGCCAGTTAGTGGAAGGACCGCTAGGATTTTGAGTTCACCTTGGATCAGGCGGCAAGGATTATGTGTCACAACTGTAAATTTTGAGCCATGTAATCTATACATTCAAGTTAATGTGAATCAAAAACTTCAAGTAAATACAACATGCTAGAACTACAAATAGTCATCAAACAATTGGAGACCCTAGAAGTTCTTGTTAAGTCTAATTTAGGCTAGAACTTCCTTATTGGATCCAAATGGGCCAATAAGCTTCCAATTAGACTATCATGGGCTTAGAACCCTAATTGGGCTCTAATTGGACCCACTCTTATTTATTTTAACATTTTAGGTCATGTTGGGCCTATAATGAAATGAATTGGAAGCTTTGGGCCAAGGATAACCTAAACTAGCCCAACAAAATGTAAAAATCATATTATATTTTTTGGGCCAAAAAAAATCATTCAACTTAACTCCTATGTGGGCTTAGGGGCAATAGAGCCCAAAAATCTTTTCTTCCTTCCCAAATTTCGGCCCAAGAAAAGCCCAAGAGGAGGAGTTGACTATTACCATGCCACCTCATTTTTATCTCTTGGTTTTCCATGCAACATGTCTCATATCTCTATGCATGTATCACTTCATGTCTATTTCTCTCTCTTTCTTCTTGCTCTCGGCCAAACACAACACACACACACACACACAAATCTCTCACAAACACTCTTTAGATTACTCAAGAAACCATCCTCCCTCTTCATTTAAAATCTCGAAACTTTGCTTGTGCATCAAGAGGATTTCAAGAAAATATCATCACTTCTTGGTAAGTTACACATATCTAAGGAATTTATAACTCTTTTTCTCATTATTAGATCCTTTCTCTTAAACAATTTTGGTAATCATGCTCCTAGAAAGCTCCTTAAACTCGAGATCTACATCAAGGAGAGCTAGGGCCGAAAATCACTTCATTTTCCTTCCATTTTCTTTGCAAAACCGAGCCCCCACACCCAAGGTGAGCTTCATACCCCCTATTTTCTGTTTTTATGAGTTTTGTGGGGGGGGGGGGGGGGGGGGAATACAAGTGAAAGTGTAGATCTATATGTGTTTTGTATGCCTTGTATGATTTCCATGCTTATATGTATGCTTTTATGTGTTTTTATGTTGGATCTAGCCTTAAAACTCATCAAAACCGAGATATATCTTGTGTTAAATGATTTTAGCTTCAAATATATTTCTAAACACCAAGTGCTTCAAGAAAAGTGGCTAAGTGGTTTAGTAATAATTTTCTTTGGGTTAAAAACACAAATTTTGGGCCTAAAATGTGAAAAATGCAAAAATAAGGGCCCAAATTGACATTTCACAGATTCTGATGGATCAAATGTGCCAAAACAGTTTCCATAAAACTATTTCTGGAATTATATTCAATTAGAGGATTAAATACATAAATTTCAAGCTTATTGGGCTAAAAATGAAAATTTCGGCCCAAGGAGGCCCATTATGCGAATTTTTCTGTTTTGGAGGGCCAAAACTGTGAATTTCTGTAAAACAGTGGACTATAAGTGTCCCAAATCCTTTTCAAAGGTTTAAAATGCTTTTTAAATTTAAAAAGGACCAAAGTTGCAAAAATTTTCCAATTTGGGCCAAAATTGTCAAAATTGCGAAAAGAAGGGCTAAAACCGAGAAAAACTGCATTTTCAGGGTCTTAAACTGTTTTCTATGAAAAATATGCTGAAAAATATTAATTTCAATAATTTTTGGTGTTAAAATGTCAAGAAAAATAGTTTAAGGACCAAACCAGGAAGTATTTAATAAAAAGGGTTAAAAATGTAAATTTTACAAATAATGAGGGGCTGAAAACAGGAATATTTCAAGGCTAATTCAATATACACAATTTGATTAAATAATGGCATCGCGGCTATCGACGAAATTCAATACACTACAATACCAAAAGTCGTTGTTAAACGAATTGGTTCGGTCTCGAACCAATAAAATCCGAAAACTACTAACACTACGACGCTATGACACTACGACACTACGATTCATACAACTAACGATTTGGAATTCACTATACATACGAGTGTGCACAGACGTCTACGCACCATCTTTGGGCCCCAAAAGTGTAAAATCTTGTTCGTTGAGCCTAGCTAGCCCAATGACCTGATCTTAAGGCCCGAAGACCTCTATCTTACGAAGTGTTGGGTTTTACCAATCCGACACGACGTAACCGGACTTTCAATGGCTGTAGACTACTGGTCCCCAAGGGTCCTTTAGTGTCGCCAGTGGAGTCTGCCTTTTTGCGAGGCGGGTCTGGGACCCCTCGTACATTTTATCCCCAACCGGCTTATGGAGTTACCGGGGTCTTCGTGACCTCTTTCTCTTCGGATGTGGGACTACACCTAGTCAGGGCGATTGGATAACGCGATTAGTACTGACGACGCCTTCGGAGTCGTTAGTATAACTATAAACTGGGCGTTTGTGTAACGCGGGTTTGTAGTAAATAATCCTGCTCGAGAACCTTCCAACGTCGCCCGGGACTGACACTATACGCTATGCAATGGTTTCAATGTAACATCACGTAATTCAAGGAACTAGGAGAACATCGGGTTTTCCTAGGGTTTTCAATACGAACAGATTTGAATTGCATACATTTTCAATGAACATTTTTTTACAAGTATAGAAACAAACAAGCATACCTATGGATCTTCACAAATGGGTTCAAAAGCTTTTCTTTTCAGAAAATATCGGATTTTCTGGTGGTTTTTCAAACAATACAAACATTCGATTTCAAACACTACTTATGAACTCACCAACATTTCATATGTTGACGTTTTTCAAAATACTTGTATTCTCAGGGAACCAGTGAATCAAGGGAAATCATATCCAGTGACGGTTGCAGTTTATTTTTGAACGAATGGAACAAATTAATTTTTGTGAATGTAATGTTTTAAACAATGTATGACATGTAAACACTACTGGTTGTACTATGTTAATGAATGGTGACGAATGTTGTTATGTTTCATATATATTCAATGTTATGGTATTCAATTAAGTCACGACAGCCCCCGGACGTTTCCGCCGTCTGGTTCGGGGGTGTGACAGGTTGGTATCAGAGCTTTGTTTATAGTGAACTAGCATGTCGAGCCATACATTGATATGCAACTATAAACCAAAAAGAAGGACTAACATAACTCTGAACAAAACAAATAAATAAAACATACTTGCTTGCATTAGGAATAAAGACCCAACGCTGAATCAAACACAATAACACTGGTATCTCGGTTAATTCGGGACTGTTCTTAGTGATACCAAGGAGTGAATGTAGCCTGATCAACTACATTCCCTCCAAAGTAAAACTAACACACGTCTTGATGAGATCGGGATAGCTAGGGAACCTAAAACTATACCCTTCTAGCACCAAAAAGAGAACGTATGTTTAGTCTGCAATAGTGAAAGAGACATAGGATAATATTAGTGAACTTTTACGTGTTTGCTATGTGTTGCGAATCTAGGATTGTGTGCTAAATGATAGAAGTTCTTAAGTCCGTACCATACCCCTAGTCAGTAGGACCACAACCTCACGGAAACCACGCACACTCAACATCTTTCTGTTTCATGACAGAAAGATGCCTCGCCCAGCTACTCGCGGAAATCCCGAACCAACTCCGCCGGAAGTTGACTCCACTGCTTTCCAGGCAGCCGTGTCTGCTGCAGTCACAGCGGCTATGGCACAACTTCACCGAGGGAACAACGGAGGAGGTAACGGGCAAGGATCCGGAAGTTCGAACAACGGGACGAACCAAGGACTCACTAAAACGTGCACTTACAAGGATTTTGCGAACGCTAAACCCCGAACTTTCAACGGCACCGGAGGAGTGATCGCCCTAAAGCGATGGATCGAGAAGGTAGAGTCGGTATTTGAGATATGCGAGTGCCCCGAGCAGATGAAAGTGAAGTTCGCGGCCTGCACTTTTGTGGACCAAGCACTCACTTGGTGGAATGGTCATGTGGAGGCTATGACACTCCCTATCGCCAACTCTATTCCCTGGGCAGAAATGAAAGAGATGTTGACGGCTGAGTACTGCCCCCGAGGCGAAATACAGAAGATGGAGCAGGAACTTTGGAATCTCACGGTGCAGAATGGGAACATCGATGCTTACATATCGAGATTCAGCGAACTATCCCTGCTGTGCCCGGGTATGATCACATCAGAGGGAAAGAAGATTGAACGATTCGTTTGGGGACTGACATCCCCCATTCAAGGGAATGTGATAGCTGCGAACCCTGAAACGTTTGACAGTGCGAAGAGATTGGCAAAGAGGCTATATGATCATAACCACAAAAAGGGCGAAAAACCAGTGGAGACCGAGAAGAAGAAGGAGGGGGATGGTAAGAAGGGATGGAACCACAAAAGAAAGGGGCGTCAGGGCCCTGAGACCTCAAAAAGGCAACAAACAGTGGCAGTTAACGCTGTTACTGCGCCGGTTCCAGTCACCTCACATGCTCCAGCCTCAGCTGCTTCAAATGCTTCAAGGCCCTATTCTGGTAGCGCTCCCAAGTGCAATAAGTGCAGTTTCCATCATCATGGAGAATGTAAGGAGTTCCATTGCACCAGTTGCAACCGAAGGGGACACACTGCAAAGTTCTGCAGGACTTATCCTTCTCAGAACCAGAGTCAGGGAAACAACCAGAACAACAATAACAACCACCGCAATATCAACAACACCAATGCCGGCGGCAACAACGCAGGGCCTAGCCACACCTGTTTCGGGTGTGGAAGGACGGGACATTTCCGTCGAGACTGCCCTAACAACAACAACTCAGGAAACAGAGGAGCAGGAAGAATGCTGACTATGGGTCAGAGTGATGCAGTTCAGGATCCCACAGTTGTGACCGGTACGTTTCTCCTAAACCACACTTATGCATGCATCTTATTTGATACCGGAGCGGAGCGAAGCTTCGTAAGCGAGAAGTTTAAACACTTATTAAAACAAAAACCCCAAAAGCTAAATGAAACCTATACGGTGGAAATGGCCAATGGGAAGACCGAATCCACTAGGGAAATCTACGCTGGATGTACCCTAACCCTTAACCAACACGTCTTACGAATAGATCTGATGCCAGTGTCAATTAGGAGTTTCGATGTGATTATCGGCATGGATTGGTTAAGCCCCCACCATGCTGAGATTTTGTGCCACGAGAAGGCCGTTCGCCTTCGTCTCCCGAATCACGAAACCCTAGTAATTTACGGAGATAAACCCAGTACGAATCTTCGCCTCATCTCGTGCATCAAGGCACAAAAACACCTGCGAAAGAACAACTTAGCGTTCTTGGCTCACATAGTGGACAAGACTAAAGAAGAAACTAACATCCAAGACATTCCGGTAGCGTGTGAATTTCCGGACGTGTTTCCCGAAGATCTTCCAGGAGTACCCCCAGAGAGACAGGTTGAGTTCCGAATCGACCTCGTCCCAGGAGCAACTCCTCTCGCTAAATCACCATATCGGTTGGCACCTGCTGAAATGCAGGAATTATCCAGCCAACTCAGTGAGCTTCTGGACAAGGGATTTATCCGACCTAGCTACTCGCCATGGGGAGCTCCGGTGCTCTTTGTCAAAAAGAAGGATGGATCTTTCAGGATGTGCATCGATTACAGAGAGTTAAACAAACTCACTGTCAAAAACCGCTACCCACTCCCACGAATCGATGATCTATTCGACCAGCTCCAAGGAGCTAGCTATTTCTCTAAAATAGACTTACGGTCCGGATACCACCAACTCAAAGTCCGAGAAGAGGATATTCCAAAAACCGCTTTTCGAACCCGCTATGGACATTATGAATTCGTTGTAATGCCCTTCGGTCTAACAAATGCACCTGCCGCATTTATGGACCTAATGAATCGAATTTGTCGACCGTTCCTGGACAACTTCGTCATTGTGTTTATCGATGACATCCTCGTCTATTCTCGAAGCGAAGAGGAGCATGGCCGTCATCTCCGACAAATTTTAGAGACTCTGCGCACGGAAAAGCTTTACGCCAAACTCTCTAAGTGCGAATTTTGGCTACGGAGCGTGAATTTTCTCGGTCACGTAGTTAGCCAAGATGGAATTCATGTGGATCCCTCTAAGGTCAAAGCTGTGGAAGGATGGGCAACTCCGACTACGCCCACAGAAATTCGTCAGTTCTTAGGCCTAGCAGGCTACTATAGGAGATTCATCCAAAACTTCTCAAAAATCGCCAAGCCACTTACCTTGCTTACGCAAAAGAGTGTGCCATTCAAGTGGACAGACCGACAAGAGATTGCGTTTCGAGCCCTGAAGCAAGCTCTTTGCAGCGCTCCTGTACTATCTCTACCTGAAGGAACGGAAGATTTTGTAGTTTACTGTGACGCGTCAAATCAAGGCTTAGGTTGCGTTCTCATGCAACGTGGAAGAGTAATAGCATATGCGTCCCGCCAACTAAAGACGCACGAAGTAAATTACACAACCCATGACCTAGAACTGGGAGCCGTGGTCTTCGCTCTAAAAATTTGGAGGCACTACCTGTACGGTACTAAGTGCACCATCTTCACAGACCACAAGAGCCTCCAGCACATCTTGAATCAGAAGGAGCTGAACATGAGACAACGAAGATGGGTGGAATTGTTAAACGACTACGAATGCGAGATCAAGTACCATCCAGGCAAGGCCAACGTGGTAGCTGACGCATTAAGTCGGAAGGAATGCACAAATCGCCGTACGAAAACGCACTCGATAACCATGCAGTCTCATCTGACCACTCAAATTGCATCAGCCCAGGCAGAGGCTATGAAAGCGGAAAATAGAACTAGCGAGGCATTGCGCGGAATGGAGAAGAACCTGGAAGTCAAAGAGAATGGGGTACACTACTTCATGAACCGTATTTGGGTTCCAAAAATCGGAGGATTCAGGGAGACCGTTATGAAGGAAGCCCACAAGACACGATACTCCATTCATCCTGGTTCGGACAAGATGTATTTGGACATTAAGCAGCACTATTGGTGGCCTAACATGAAGGCGGAAATCGCAACTTATGTTAGTAAGTGCCTTACGTGTGCCAAAGTAAAAGTGGAATACCAGAAACCTTCCGGATTGTTACAGCAACCGGCAATCCCTGAGTGGAAATGGGAGGGGATTTCTATGGACTTCGTGACCAAGCTGCCCAAGACGTCGGACGGATTGGACACCATATGGGTAATAATCGACCGACTGACGAAATCTGCCCATTTCCTGCCCATCAAAGAGTCCTACAAGATGGAGAGGCTGACGCGTTTGTACCTACGAGAGATTGTAAGACTTCATGGAGTGCCAAAATCTATCATCTCGTATAGGGACAGTAGGTTCACGTCACGCTTTTGGCAGTCGCTCCACAAGGCCATGGGAACTCATCTTGATATGAGCACCGCGTATCACCCACAAACGGACGGTCAAAGCGAACGAACCATTCAGACGCTTGAATACATGCTTCGTGCATGTGTGATAGACTTCGGAAAGTCTTGGGATACCCACCTACCGTTGATTGAGTTCTCATATAACAATAGTTATCATTCGAGCATTAAGGTGGCCCCTTTCGAAGCACTGTACGAGCGTAAATGTAGATCACCGTTATGTTGGGCTGAAGTAGGTGACACCCAGCTAGCAAGAACACATACGTCGGATAGGGCAATGACAGGACCGGAAATCATTCGCGAGACCACAGAAAAGATTGTCCAGATCAAAGCTCGATTACAGGCATCACGTGACCGGCAAAAGAGCTACGCTGATAAACGGCGAAAGCCCTTAGAGTTCCAGGTCGGTGATCGAGTATTGTTGAAGGTCTCACCCTGGAAAGGGGTTATACGTTTCGGAAAACGAGGAAAGCTAAACCCACGGTACATTGGACCTTTCGAAATCGTCGCCCGAATAGGTCCGGTAGCCTACAGACTACAACTACCCCCGGAGCTAAACAGTGTACACCCCGTGTTTCATGTTTCTAATCTGAAAAAGTGCCTATCAGATGAAACTCTCATCATTCCTCTTGACGAAATCAAAATCAATGAGAATCTCCTGTTCGTCGAAGAACCAATCGAAATCATGGACAGGGAGGTGAAGCGTACTAAGCAAAGTCGCATCCCGATCGTGAAGGTACGGTGGAACGCAAAGCGTGGGCCAGAATTCACGTGGGAACGCGAAGATCAAATGAAGCAGAAGTACCCTCACCTATTCTAGCAATTCTCAAATCTAGCTTTCAAACAGAATTTCGGGACGAAATTCCCTCTAACGGGGGGATGATGTCACAACTGTAAATTTTGAGCCATGTAATCTATACATTCAAGTTAATGTGAATCAAAAACTTCAAGTAAATACAACATGCTAGAACTACAAATAGTCATCAAACAATTGGAGACCCTAGAAGTTCTTGTTAAGTCTAATTTAGGCTAGAACTTCCTTATTGGATCCAAATGGGCCAATAAGCTTCCAATTAGACTATCATGGGCTTAGAACCCTAATTGGGCTCTAATTGGACCCACTCTTATTTATTTTAACATTTTAGGTCATGTTGGGCCTATAATGAAATGAATTGGAAGCTTTGGGCCAAGGATAACCTAAACTAGCCCAACAAAATGTAAAAATCATATTATATTTTTTGGGCCAAAAAAAATCATTCAACTTAACTCCTATGTGGGCTTAGGGGCAATAGAGCCCAAAAATCTTTTCTTCCTTCCCAAATTTCGGCCCAAGAAAAGCCCAAGAGGAGGAGTTGACTATTACCATGCCACCTCATTTTTATCTCTTGGTTTTCCATGCAACATGTCTCATATCTCTATGCATGTATCACTTCATGTCTATTTCTCTCTCTTTCTTCTTGCTCTCGGCCAAACACAACACACACACACACACACAAATCTCTCACAAACACTCTTTAGATTACTCAAGAAACCATCCTCCCTCTTCATTTAAAATCTCGAAACTTTGCTTGTGCATCAAGAGGATTTCAAGAAAATATCATCACTTCTTGGTAAGTTACACATATCTAAGGAATTTATAACTCTTTTTCTCATTATTAGATCCTTTCTCTTAAACAATTTTGGTAATCATGCTCCTAGAAAGCTCCTTAAACTCGAGATCTACATCAAGGAGAGCTAGGGCCGAAAATCACTTCATTTTCCTTCCATTTTCTTTGCAAAACCGAGCCCCCACACCCAAGGTGAGCTTCATACCCCCTATTTTCTGTTTTTATGAGTTTTGTGGGGGGGGGGGGAATACAAGTGAAAGTGTAGATCTATATGTGTTTTGTATGCCTTGTATGATTTCCATGCTTATATGTATGCTTTTATGTGTTTTTATGTTGGATCTAGCCTTAAAACTCATCAAAACCGAGATATATCTTGTGTTAAATGATTTTAGCTTCAAATATATTTCTAAACACCAAGTGCTTCAAGAAAAGTGGCTAAGTGGTTTAGTAATAATTTTCTTTGGGTTAAAAACACAAATTTTGGGCCTAAAATGTGAAAAATGCAAAAATAAGGGCCCAAATTGACATTTCACAGATTCTGATGGATCAAATGTGCCAAAACAGTTTCCATAAAACTATTTCTGGAATTATATTCAATTAGAGGATTAAATACATAAATTTCAAGCTTATTGGGCTAAAAATGAAAATTTCGGCCCAAGGAGGCCCATTATGCGAATTTTTCTGTTTTGGAGGGCCAAAACTGTGAATTTCTGTAAAACAGTGGACTATAAGTGTCCCAAATCCTTTTCAAAGGTTTAAAATGCTTTTTAAATTTAAAAAGGACCAAAGTTGCAAAAATTTTCCAATTTGGGCCAAAATTGTCAAAATTGCGAAAAGAAGGGCTAAAACCGAGAAAAACTGCATTTTCAGGGTCTTAAACTGTTTTCTATGAAAAATATGCTGAAAAATATTAATTTCAATAATTTTTGGTGTTAAAATGTCAAGAAAAATAGTTTAAGGACCAAACCGGGAAGTATTTAATAAAAAGGGTTAAAAATGTAAATTTTACAAATAATGAGGGGCTGAAAACAGGAATATTTCAAGGCTAATTCAATATACACAATTTGATTAAATAATGGCATCGCGGCTATCGACGAAATTCAATACACTACAATACCAAAAGTCGTTGTTAAACGAATTGGTTCGGTCTCGAACCAATAAAATCCGAAAACTACTAACACTACGACGCTATGACACTACGACACTACGATTCATACAACTAACGATTTGGAATTCACTATACATACGAGTGTGCACAGACGTCTACGCACCATCTTTGGGCCCCAAAAGTGTAAAATCTTGTTCGTTGAGCCTAGCTAGCCCAATGACCTGATCTTAAGGCCCGAAGACCTCTATCTTACGAAGTGTTGGGTTTTACCAATCCGACACGACGTAACCGGACTTTCAATGGCTGTAGACTACTGGTCCCCAAGGGTCCTTTAGTGTCGCCAGTGGAGTCTGCCTTTTTGCGAGGCGGGTCTGGGACCCCTCGTACATTTTATCCCCAACCGGCTTATGGAGTTACCGGGGTCTTCGTGACCTCTTTCTCTTCGGATGTGGGACTACACCTAGTCAGGGCGATTGGATAACGCGATTAGTACTGACGACGCCTTCGGAGTCGTTAGTATAACTATAAACTGGGCGTTTGTGTAACGCGGGTTTGTAGTAAATAATCCTGCTCGAGAACCTTCCAACGTCGCCCGGGACTGACACTATACGCTATGCAATGGTTTCAATGTAACATCACGTAATTCAAGGAACTAGGAGAACATCGGGTTTTCCTAGGGTTTTCAATACGAACAGATTTGAATTGCATACATTTTCAATGAACATTTTTTTACAAGTATAGAAACAAACAAGCATACCTATGGATCTTCACAAATGGGTTCAAAAGCTTTTCTTTTCAGAAAATATCGGATTTTCTGGTGGTTTTTCAAACAATACAAACATTCGATTTCAAACACTACTTATGAACTCACCAACATTTCATATGTTGACGTTTTTCAAAATACTTGTATTCTCAGGGAACCAGTGAATCAAGGGAAATCATATCCAGTGACGGTTGCAGTTTATTTTTGAACGAATGGAACAAATTAATTTTTGTGAATGTAATGTTTTAAACAATGTATGACATGTAAACACTACTGGTTGTACTATGTTAATGAATGGTGACGAATGTTGTTATGTTTCATATATATTCAATGTTATGGTATTCAATTAAGTCACGACAGCCCCCGGACGTTTCCGCCGTCTGGTTCGGGGGTGTGACATTATGCGACCAATTGCACATTTGGGATTGGAGACCAAGTCTCAGGGATAGTTTGTAGTCAGGTTTAGAGTAGAGACTTCTCCAGCTGTTGCAGTGTGGCCGCGGAGATTGAGCTAGTAAGTGGATCAGGGTGCGAGACCCTGAATGACATGGATCATAGAGCCGAGGACAAAAGATTGATTAGGAATACCTCAATGCGAGAGGTTCAGGTTAGGTGAATTTTTTGGAGGGTCTCGGGCGGAGATCCAAGAGTTTGGATCAGCTTTTGAGAGGCCAGCAAGGTCGGATCCAATGCACCGTTTGTAGAAACTACGCGAAGAAGTTTCGTTCCAAGGGTTTGGATCGTCATTGGGATCGGAATGAGGTGTTACATTATGTTCTTAGGGTGGTCAAGGTACCATAGGAGGAGGGGGTCAAGATTCCTTCAGATGTTCGCGGATATGCTATCTTCGGCCATTTACGGTGGATACCAGGTATTTGTATCGTTTGAGTATTGTGATGAGTTGGATCTCGGGTTGGTTTTCTGCTATTGTCTGGGTTAGCAAGGATTGTCAGATGTCATTCAGTATGTCGAGGAATCTTTAAGAGATCTTCAGACGGATGTATCTTGCGGAGCGGATTCCGCGCGTACCGTGATTGCTACGGGTCGTTGTCGGAATCTGTTTAGTGATCTGGGTTGCTACCGGTGTAGCAGGTATGGCCACGTCGTCAGGGATTGGCCATAGGAAGCAAGTCCGTTGAATTTTCGTGTGTTCAGGTGGACGAAAAGGAGGTCGACTGTCTGACGATCGGGGAGGAGCAGTGAGTGTACCTGCTCCAGTCATTTTCGGGGTTGGTTCAAGGGTTTGAACGAGGGAGTTGTGACTAGTTTCTTGTAGCCTTAGTAATTATGTTTGGAAGAGCCATTGGGATTGTCGAGGGAAGGGAAAGTTGTCGTTGAAGTTTTTGTTAAACTATCCGTTCGTTGGACTCCGAGATCTGGGCGTGATATCGCTTTTAAGTGTTTTGAAGTCATTGATGTGTTAGTTGGTTTATGGGAATTGTGTTGTTTTAGAAGGGTTATTCATGGTGTTCTAGCTTTGGTAAGCACCGATCATCAGCAAGGTGAACATTGGAATGTAATGAGGATTGGGAATCCTCCAGTTTTTGTGTGCTGAGCAGACTTAGTTGAAACTAAGTGGGGGAGAATCATCCAGGTATCCAGGACAAAAGAAAGGGTGAAAGTGATGTAAGACTATGGAGGAGCCGTAGCATTCACTACTGGTCAGTTAGGGTATAGTGTTGTAAGACTGCGGGGGAGCCGTTGCATTCACTAGCAGTAGAGAGTGTTGTAAGACTACGGGGGAGCCATAGCATGCACTAGCGGTAGGGAGTGTTGTAATACTACAGGGGAGCCATAACATTCACTAGCAGTAGAGAGTGTTGTAAGACTACGAGGGAGTCGTAGCATGCACTAGCGGTAGAGTGTGTTGTAAGACTGTGGGGGTGCCGTAGCGTTCACGGAGTCTTTCAAGTGATTTGGACTAGGGTAGGCTAGTTCGCAAGGTTGTGGGAGGGGGGGGGGCACAGCTTATTTAGGATCATAACCAGAGGTGATTGACCGATCAGTTATCTGGAGACGATCCGGGTGGTATTGGGAATTCAGGTTGGAACCGGTAAAGACTGTTGAGATAAGGGTTAGACCTTGTGATACAGGATCATATGGATGGGTAGTGTATGTTACAGAAGGGCTACGGCTGGGTAGCCCTGATATTGGATCTCATAATAACCTGGTGGTTGGACCGGGTGCGAGACTGGAAGTCTCAGGGAATCGGCTAAGGGTATTTAGTAATCAGTCGAGTAAAGGATGACAGGAAGTCATGGGGCATTATGCAAATTCCAATTCAAGTATCTCTAGATAGGAGCGAAGTAACAATTCGGATTGGATAGGAACCTGTAACGCCCGTGTTTCTGGGATTGCCATTTTTAGCAATGTAATAGTCTAGGTTAACCTTTGTAACCCCAATTTGAAATAATAAAAATGTATTATTTGTGAATTATGTGAATTATGTGATTTATGTGTTTATTTTCTTAATTATTATAATTTAATGAATTAAGAATAAAATAAGCGTCAAAATTAAAGTGTGAGATAAGCCCGATATCTTTGCATAAAGTTGTAGTGGTTGAAACAAGGATTCCGGAGATATAAGGAATGCCAAAATCCGAGTTATAACGAAGAAGTTATGACTTGTCGAAGTTTCGCGACAGAACCGGCACGACGTCGAGTGACGTAAAATATGAATTTAAGATAGAGCGATATTTAGCCTTAGCGATCTAAACGAAAGTCGTAGATTTCGTTAAACCGAGAGCGTGCATAAAAGGAACGCCCAAATCTGACTTCGTATGGGGAAGTTATGATTTTTCTAAGTTTTGACTTAACAGTATGCAGCCCAAATACTCGATTTGAGATCGAGCGGTTTTTAGCCGAAACAATCTAAATGAGAATCGAAGATCTCGTTGTTAGTAGCGAAACGATGAAAAGTTAGGCGAGAACGGACGTCAAACGAAGAAGTTATGAATTTATAACGAAGTTTTTCTGTCCCGGCCTTCTAAAAATAAATAATAAAAATAAAAGTCAAAATTAGCCGACGGAGTCTAAATGAAAGTTGTAGAGTATGGTCTGACCTTCGCGTGGATATAAAGAACGTCGAAAACGGAGCTCGTATGCGAAAGTTACGCAATTTAGAAGTTCGACGAGTCAATTACGCCCCGCGTAATTGAGTACGCCCCGCGTACTCAGTCGGATGCAACTTGTCTGACCAATACTCGAGTGCCACAGATCGACGCATGCAGTGACGTCAAAGTACGCCCCGCGTAACCGAGTACGCCCCGCGTACTGAGTACGCCCTGCGTAATTTGAGATTACGCCCCGCGTAATCCCAGACCCTCAGCCTATAAATAGAACTCGAATTCAGCCATTTTCTCTTGTTCAAACTCTTCTCTCTCTCTAAGTTTTGCCTCGATTTGCGTGCCAATCATATCCCGAAGCCCCGGTATCATTCCCGAGCCCCAAAGCAAGATCCGAAGCCCCGAGGATCCCGAAGAGCGTTATTCCCGAGCCGAAGCCCTGCCCGCGAGGAGCCCGGTTTTTGTGAAGATCTTCCAGATCTACGGAGAGACACTACTTCTGCAAGCCGTAGTGCTGCCCGATCATCTTCTGATCAAGTGAGTGTATAGTCCGTTTTCAATACACGATATTATACAAGTAATTTTTAAACGTATTTAAGAATACGGGATGTGAGTGTGTAGTTATTTTCTTTCCAACGCAATATTATGAAGTATTTAATATAAAATACGTGCAACGTGTAAATATTTTGTGGTTATATGTGTGAATGTATATTCACTCTCTTCTATCTCATAGATCTGATATATTCTCTATGAAATACGTGTTATGTGTGTATGCCTCATCTGTTATGTGGAATATGTATTGATTAAATCATGTTATACAGTTTTTTTTAAACAATGTATAAAAATGTATATTTTTATCTACTAATATGTTGGGTAGAACATGGGTAGATAATTGGTGTGTAATAAACAGATGAGAGGCCTCAGTGTTATTGGTGTTATTCTAGTCATTCAGCAGAGTATGGATGACGACCACGGACTATTCTAGACTGTCCTGTGGAACACTAGCAGGCTCATTACCTGTAGGTGTTGTGAACGACGTGTTCACTGGTGTACTCTATCCCCCACATGGTTGCCTTTAGGACACTTATTGTTGAGGAAGCCCCTCTGCAGTAATGTCCGTCCCGATGAAAATCCTGAATATAAGTTCCTTATAATAGACGTTATTTTTAGGAACGTAAGGTGAGGATAACGGGAATGGGTAATCGGGTTTATTGTTGATTGATGAAATTAAATATAATTATTGTGGGTTTGAAAACCCTATATGCTCACCAGGCTCCCAAGCCTAACCCACTCAGTTGATTTGTATTACAGGAAGTGGCGCAAGAGCTTAAGATGGGCGAATCATCAAGTCATTTTTGTTTACAAGTCTGCATATGTATATATTTGTTGAACGACTTGTAATATCATCGTTTATGCTTTATGATCTATATCGGAACATGACATCCCAACTTTTGATTATGAAATGAAATCATATTTCTATATGAAATGTTTTGATAAATATCTATTTTATCATGTTTTGTTTTTGGGAACAAATTCCGCATCTCTTTTAAAATCAAACGGATTTACTCTGAAAATGTTTTAAAAAGCATAAATGAAATCGGTCTTTTCTGGCCGAGATTTTGGGGATGTCACAGTTGGTATCAGAGCATTAGTTTAAGCGAACTAGGAAATTGTAGGATTTCTAGACTTAAACTTAGTATGCTAAGTGGAGATTTTGAGGTGTGTGTCTGATAAATTTAGACACGAGCACTAGTTTATTTTAGGAGAGTTGCCTAAAATGCTTTTATGTGCTAAATGTTTTATGTCGCCATATATGATATTATTTGTTCGGATCTACGGTTTGTTGCCAACCGGATCTGAAGGTTTATGTGTTTAGGATTCTAAGCGTATGTATACGATATTAGAACTAGCATGTAATCGTTTGGAGTAATAAGGTGAAATTACTCGGTGTGTAGATCAAAAATGGTGAGAACAAGAAGCGGAGTTGGAAATGCTGATGCAAACAGGAATCAACCGCCTGTAATTCAACAAGTACCTGTCGTAGCTGATGCACCTGAGCCGATAACAATGGCTGGTGTACAAATGATGATTCAAATGATGTTGGATCGTCAGATGGAAGAAACAAGACGCCTGCTTAGGCAGAATCGTGAAGAACCGTCAATTCAAGCGGAAGAGCCCGAGGAGAATGGAGGGCAGTCTGAAGGAGAAAACTTTAGTGGGATCATTGGTCAAGACGAACAACCAGTGGTTAGACGTAATAACCAGTATGGAGGAAATGATGGTCGTGGGTGCAAGTATAAGGATTTCATGGCATCCAAACCACCATGTCTATCCGGAAGCCCGACGCCGGTGCAAGTTATGGACTGGGTCTCCGAAATGGAGACTATGTTTGAAAGTTGCGAATGCAGCAACAGGCAGAAGACCGCTCTTGCGATCCCTCTGCTAAAATCTGGCGTGTTGAGTTGGTGGAAGCTGTTAGCTGACTCTATGCCCAAGGGAGAAGCAAGCAAAATGTCTTGGGAAGACTTTGTGGAACAACTAAAAATGCAATACTGCTCCGAGCAGGACCTTCTGGAAATCAGTAATGAGTTTCAGAATCTGAAGAAAGGGAAATTGAGCGTTACTGAATACGCTGCAAGTTTCACAGAAAAGATGAAGTTTATCCCATATTTGGTGCCTACAGAACTCTCTAAGGTCAACAAGTTTGCCCTTGGACTACCAGCGGACTATGGTCCAATGGTTAAGCAAGCAACCACATTGAAAGCCGCCATCTGGGCTGCTAGAAATGTTGAGACCCAGATCAGGGAAAAAGGTCTGGAAAGGTCAGAGGTTGGCGAGAAAAGGAAAATCGATGGATTTTCAGGGTCCAGCAAGAAAAGTAAATTCTCGAAGTCTAGTTCGAGAGGAAGTGGAGGAAAGGTAGAGGCGAAATGGTGCGACAAGTGCAAGAAGAAGCATCATGGGAAGTGTGGCGGGGAAACCACATGCTTCAAATGTGGAAAGCTAGGGCATTATGCCAATGACTGCACCTTCACCAGGAATGTTTGTTATGGTTGTGGTGAGGAGGGGCACATCTCAAGGGATTGTCCGAAAAAGAAGGAAGCAGCAAGACCCAACATTCCGCCAAAGCCAAAGGCGAGAGCATTCCAGATGACACTGGAAGCTGCTAAAGATGAAGCTGATGTCGCTTTAGGTACCTTTCTCGTTAACAAATTGCCTGCCCAAATTTTATTTGATTCTGGAGCCAACTACTCCTTTATATCGCATAAATTTGGTAGAAAACTAGCTTTGCCTGTTGATAGACTAGGTAATGCTTTATTAGTCGAAGTTGCTAGTGGCAAGTTTGTACCTGTTAGCCATCGTATGAAAAACATCTTAATTGATCTGAATGGAAATAAGTTCCACGAGGAATTATTGCCTATCGAACTTAACGGTTTCGACATCGTTTTGGGAATGGATTGGCTTAGCGCCAATGATGCCGAAATTTTATGCAAGAAGAAAATAGTGAAAGTGAATCCACCTGGGAAGGAATCGTTTATGGTGTACGGAGATAAACGCAGAGTAAACACTGGAATCATTTCTCTAATGAAAGCCAGAAAATGTTTGACCAAGGGGTGTACATCATACTTAGCATTCGTGATCGACGCTAAGAAGGAAAAGAAGGTGATGCAAAATATTCCTGTTGTGTGTGATTATCCGGAAGTATTTCCCGAAGATCTTCCTGGATTACCGCCCGATCGACAAGTAGAATTTCATATTGACTTGTTGCCCGGAACAACGCCAATTGCAAAAGCACCTTATCGATTAGCACCGACGGAGATGAAGGAGCTAATGATGCAACTTCAGGAGTTATTGGACAAAGGTTTCATTAGACCTAGTTCATCACCCTGGGGAGCTCCGGTGTTATTCGTAAAGAAGAAAGATGGAAGCATGAGGATGTGCATTGATTACCGAGAGCTGAATAAGGCAACAATAAAGAATAGATATCCGTTGCCGAGGATTGATGACCTATTCGATCAGCTACAAGGTTCAAGTTATTTCTCAAAGATCGACTTGAGGTCAGGATATCATCAGCTAAAAGTAAGAGAGCAGGATATAGAGAAGACTGCATTCAGAACGCGATATGGACACTATGAGTTTTTGGTTATGTCGTTTGGACTAACCAATGCTCCAGCAGCATTCATGGATTTAATGAACAGAGTTTGTAATCCGTTCCTTGATAAATCTGTGATAGTGTTCATAGATGACATTTTGATTTATTCAAAAAGCCAAGAGGAGCATGGCAGACACTTGCGAGAAGTGTTAGAAGTCTTGAAGAAGGAGAAGTTGTATGCGAAATTCTCCAAATGTGATTTCTGGATTCGTGAAGTCCAATTTTTGGGTCACGTGGTCAACCAAGAAGGGATAATGGTTGATCCAGCAAAGATCGAAGCTGTGATGAAGTGGGAACAACCGAAAAGTCCCACGGAGATCCGAAGCTTTTTAGGATTAGCCGGATATTACCGAAGGTTTATCCAAGGCTTTTCTTCGATCGCTAGTCCATTAACAGTTTTGACCCACAAAGGAGCTACTTATGCTTGGAGTGATAAGCATAAAGAAGCATTCGAGAAGCTAAAGAAGAAGCTATGCGAGGCACCGATACTTTCTCTACCCGATGGGGTTGAAGACTTCGCTGTTTATAGCGATGCGTCTGGGGTTGGATTGGGTTGCGTTTTGACCCAAAGGGATAAGGTGATTGCATATGCGTCTCGACAGCTGAAAGAGCATGAAAAGAACTACCCGACTCATGATTTGGAGTTGGCAGCGGTAGTTTTCGCACTGAAAATATGGAGGCATTACCTCTATGGCACGAAGTGCAAACTTTTCACTGATCATAAGAGTCTCCAATATCTCTTTAGTCAGAAAGAATTGAATATGAGGCAACGACGCTGACTGGAATTACTTAAGGACTACGACTGTGAGATACTTTACCACCCCGGTAAGGCCAATATTGTTGCTGATGCTCTCAGTCGGAAGGTCAATCTTGAAAAGAAAAGGCGAAGAGCGTTGAGAATTGAAGTTGTCTCGACTATTTTGGAAAGTATAAAGAAAGCTCAAAGCGAAGCTTCTGAGAAAAATGACCGAAAGGAGGAACGTTTGGGCAAAACGTTGGTGTTCGGTGTAAACAGTCACGGACTGAAGGTGTTCCAAGATCGGATTTGGATACCTAAGACAGGAGGAGTCAGAGATCTTCTGATGGAAGAAGCTCACAAAACCATGTACTCGATTCATCCCGGTAGCACAAAAATGTATAGGGACCTGAAACCCTATTATTGGTGGCCGACGATGAAGCTCGACATCGCGAAGTATGTGGCCGAGTGTGTGACTTGTGCAAGATTCAAGGCACAACATCAGAAACCATACGGGAGTTTAGAACCATTACCTGTGCCTATGGGTAAGTGGGAAGACATTGCTATGGATTTTGTCACTAAACTACCCAGAACAAAAAGTGGTCACGACATGATTTGGGTGGTCGTCGATCGATTCACTAAGAGTGCGCATTTCATAGCAGCAAAGGAGAAATGGACTATGGAAAAGCTTGCGAATTCTTACGTGAAGGAAATTGTGAGGCTTCACGGTGTTCCGTTAACAATTGTGTCGGATCGTGATAGTCGTTTCACCTCACGATTTTGGAAAAGTCTACAAGAGGAATTGGGTACCAAGTTGTGTTTAAGTACAGCTTACCATCCGCAGGCTGATGGTTAGAGTGAAAGAACGATACAAACACTTGAAGATATGCTGAGAGCGTGTACCTTGGAATTCCTAGGTAATTGGGATGAACATTTACCTTTGGTAGAATTTTCCTATAATAATAGTTTTCACTCGAGCATAAAAATGGCACCTTATCAAGCATTGTATGGACAGAAGTGTCGTACACTGTCTTGTTGGCTTGAGGCTGGGGAAAAGCAGTTTATGGGACCGGAGATAGTCCATCAAACGGCTGAAAAGTTGAGAATAATTAGGGAAAGAATGTTAGCAGCTCAGGACCGTCAAAAGAGCTATGCTGACAAAAAGCAAAGACCGATGACTTTTGAAGTTGGAGATTCGGTTTTGCTTAAAGTCTCGCCGTGGAAGGGACTTATAAGATTTGGTAAAAGGGGAAAGTTAAGTCCAAGGTTTATTGGACCGTTTAAAGTTCTTCAGAGGATTGGGAACCAAGCTTACAAGCTCGAACTACCAGAAGAACTGAATGGAATTCATAACACTTTTCATGTGTGTTATTTGAGGAAGTTCACGGGAGAAGTTCCCGACATAATTCCACTTTCGGAGTTGAGGATCGATGAGAACAAAAGGTTGATTGAGGAACCGGAGGCAATCGTTGACCGAAAGACTAAGAAATTGCGACGTAAGATGGTTGAGTTAGTGCTTGTCCAATGGAAACACACGAATGGGCCGAATCTCACCTGGGAAACGGAGAGTGACATGATGAGTCGTTATCCGCATTTGTTTGCTGGTGTGTGATTCCGGGGACGGAATCATTCTAAGGTGGAGAGAATTGTAACGCCCGTGTTTCTGGGATTGCCATTTTTAGCAATGTAATAGTCTAGGTTAACCTTTGTAACCCCAATTTGAAATAATAAAAATGTATTATTTGTGAATTATGTGAATTATGTGATTTATGTGTTTATTTTCTTAATTATTATATTTTAATGAATTAAGAATAAAATAAGCGTCAAAATTAAAGTGTGAGATAAGCCCGATATCTTTGCATAAAGTTGTAGTGGTTGAAACAAGGATTCCGGAGATATAAGGAATGCCAAAATCCGAGTTATAACGAAGAAGTTATGACTTGTCGAAGTTTCGCGACAGAACCGGCACGACGTCGAGTGACGTAAAATATGAATATAAGATAGAGCGATATTTAGCCTTAGCGATCTAAACGAAAGTCGTAGATTTCGTTAAACCGAGAGCGTGCATAAAAGGAACGCCCAAATCTGACTTCGTATGGGGAAGTTATGATTTTTCTAAGTTTTGACTTAACAGTATGCAGCCCAAATACTCGATTTGAGATCGAGCGGTTTTTAGCCGAAACAATCTAAATGAGAATCGAAGATCTCGTTGTTAGTAGCGAAACGATGAAAAGTTAGGCGAGAACGGACGTCAAACGAAGAAGTTATGAATTTATAACGAAGTTTTTCTGTCCCGGCCTTCTAAAAATAAATAATAAAAATAAAAGTCAAAATTAGCCGACGGAGTCTAAATGAAAGTTGTAGAGTATGGTCTGACCTTCGCGTGGATATAAAGAACGTCGAAAACGGAGCTCGTATGCGAAAGTTACGCAATTTAGAAGTTCGACGAGTCAATTACGCCCCGCGTAATTGAGTACGCCCCGCGTACTCAGTCGGATGCAACTTGTCTGACCAATACTCGAGTGCCACAGATCGACGCATGCAGTGACGTCAAAGTACGCCCCGCGTAACCGAGTACGCCCCGTGTACTGAGTACGCCCTGCGTAATTTGAGATTACGCCCCGCGTAATCCCAGACCCTCAGCCTATAAATAGAACTCGAATTCAGCCATTTTCTCTTGTTCAAACTCTTCTCTCTCTCTAAGTTTTGCCTCGATTTGCATGCCAATCATATCCCGAAGCCCCGGTATCATTCCCGAGCCCCAAAGCAAGATCCGAAGCCCCGAGGATCCCGAAGAGCGTTATTCCCGAGCCGAAGCCCTGCCCGCGAGGAGCCCGGTTTTTGTGAAGATCTTCCAGATCTACGGAGAGACACTACTTCTGCAAGCCGTAGTGCTGCCCGATCATCTTCTGATCAAGTGAGTGTATAGTCCGTTTTCAATACACGATATTATACAAGTAATTTTTAAACGTATTTAAGAATACGGGATGTGAGTGTGTAGTTATTTTCTTTCCAACGCAATATTATGAAGTATTTAATATAAAATACGTGCAACGTGTAAATATTTTGTGGTTATATGTGTGAATGTATATTCACTCTCTTCTATCTCATAGATCTGATATATTCTCTATGAAATACGTGTTATGTGTGTATGCCTCATCTGTTATGTGGAATATGTATTGATTAAATCATGTTATACAGTTTTTTTTAAACAATGTATAAAAATGTATATTTTTATCTACTAATATGTTGGGTAGAACATGGGTAGATAATTGGTGTGTAATAAACAGATGAGAGGCCTCGGTGTTATTGGTGTTATTCTAGTCATTCAGCAGAGTATGGATGACGACCACAGACTATTCTAGACTGTCCTGTGGAACACTAGCAGGCTCATTACCTGTAGGTGTTGTGAACGACGTGTTCACTGGTGTACTCTATCCCCCACATGGTTGCCTTTAGGACACTTATTGTTGAGGAAGCCCCTCTGCAGTAATGTCCGTCCCGATGAAAATCCTGAATATAAGTTCCTTATAATAGACGTTATTTTTAGGAATGTAAGGTGAGGATAACGGGAATGGGTAATCGGGTTTATTGTTGATTGATGAAATTAAATATAATTATTGTGGGTTTGAAAACCCTATATGCTCACCAGGCTCCCAAGCCTGACCCACTCAGTTGATTTGTATTACAGGAAGTGGCGCAAGAGCTTAAGATGGGCGAATCATCAAGTCATTTTTGTTTACAAGTCTGCATATGTATATATTTGTTGAACGACTTGTAATATCATCGTTTATGCTTTATGATCTATATCGGAACATGACATCCCAACTTTTGATTATGAAATGAAATCATATTTCTATATGAAATGTTTTGATAAATATCTATTTTATCATGTTTTGTTTTTGGGAACAAATTCCGCATCTCTTTTAAAATCAAACGGATTTACTCTGAAAATGTTTTAAAAAACATAAATGAAATCGGTCTTTTCTGGCCGAGATTTTGGGGATGTCACAGTTGGTATCAGAGCATTAGTTTAAGCGAACTAGGAAATTGTAGGATTTCTAGACTTAAACTTAGTATGCTAAGTGGAGATTGTGAGGTGTGTGTCTGATAAATTTAGACACGAGCACTAGTTTATTTTAGGAGAGTTGCCTAAAATGCTTTTATGTGCTAAATGTTTTATGTCGCCATATATGATATTATTTGTTCGGATCTACGGTTTGTTGCCAACCGGATCTGAAGGTTTATGTGTTTAGGATTCTAAGCGTATGTATACGATATTAGAACTAGCATGTAATCGTTTGGAGTAATAAGGTGAAATTACTCGGTGTGTAGATCAAAAATGGTGAGAACAAGAAGCGGAGTTGGAAATGCTGATGCAAACAGGAATCAACCGCCTGTAATTCAACAAGTACCTGTCGTAGCTGATGCACCTGAGCCGATAACAATGGCTGGTGTACAAATGATGATTCAAATGATGTTGGATCGTCAGATGGAAGAAACAAGACGCCTGCTTAGGCAGAATCGTGAAGAACCGTCAATTCAAGCGGAAGAGCCCGAGGAGAATGGAGGGCAGTCTGAAGGAGAAAACTTTAGTGGGATCATTGGTCAAGACGAACAACCAGTGGTTAGACGTAATAACCAGTATGGAGGAAATGATGGTCGTGGGTGCAAGTATAAGGATTTCATGGCATCCAAACCACCATGTCTATCCGGAAGCCCGACGCCGGTGCAAGTTATGGACTGGGTCTCCGAAATGGAGACTATGTTTGAAAGTTGCGAATGCAGCAACAGGCAGAAGACCGCTCTTGCGATCCCTCTGCTAAAATCTGGCGTGTTGAGTTGGTGGAAGCTGTTAGCTGACTCTATGCCCAAGGGAGAAGCAAGCAAAATGTCTTGGGAAGACTTTGTGGAACAACTAAAAATGCAATACTGCTCCGAGCAGGACCTTCTGGAAATCAGTAATGAGTTTCAGAATCTGAAGAAAGGGAAATTGAGCGTTACTGAATACGCTGCAAGTTTCACAGAAAAGATGAAGTTTATCCCATATTTGGTGCCTACAGAACTCTCTAAGGTCAACAAGTTTGCCCTTGGACTACCAGCGGACTATGGTCCAATGGTTAAGCAAGCAACCACATTGAAAGCCGCCATCTGGGCTGCTAGAAATGTTGAGACCCAGATCAGGGAAAAAGGTCTGGAAAGGTCAGAGGTTGGCGAGAAAAGGAAAATCGATGGATTTTCAGGGTCCAGCAAGAAAAGTAAATTCTCGAAGTCTAGTTCGAGAGGAAGTGGAGGAAAGGTAGAGGCGAAATGGTGCGACAAGTGCAAGAAGAAGCATCATGGGAAGTGTGGCGGGGAAACCACATGCTTCAAATGTGGAAAGCTAGGGCATTATGCCAATGACTGCACCTTCACCAGGAATGTTTGTTATGGTTGTGGTGAGGAGGGGCACATCTCAAGGGATTGTCCGAAAAAGAAGGAAGCAGCAAGACCCAACATTCCGCCAAAGCCAAAGGCGAGAGCATTCCAGATGACACTGGAAGCTGCTAAAGATGAAGCTGATGTCGCTTCAGGTACCTTTCTCGTTAACAAATTGCCTGCCCAAATTTTATTTGATTCTGGAGCCAACTACTCCTTTATATCGCATAAATTTGGTAGAAAACTAGCTTTGCCTGTAGATAGACTAGGTAATGCTTTATTAGTCGAAGTTGCTAGTGGCAAGTTTGTACCTGTTAGCCATCGTATGAAAAACATCTTAATTGATCTGAATGGAAATAAGTTCCACGAGGAATTATTGCCTATCGAACTTAACAGTTTCGACATCGTTTTGGGAATGGATTGGCTTAGCGCCAATGATGCCGAAATTTTATGCAAGAAGAAAATAGTGAAAGTGAATCCACCTGGGAAGGAATCGTTTATGGTGTACGGAGATAAACGCAGAGTAAACACTGGAATCATTTCTCTAATGAAAGCCAGAAAATGTTTGACCAAGGGGTGTACATCATACTTAGCATTCGTGATCGACGCTAAGAAGGAAAAGAAGGTGATGCAAAATATTCCTGTTGTGTGTGATTATCCGGAAGTATTTCCCGAAGATCTTCCTAGATTACCGCCCGATCGACAAGTAAAATTTCATATTGACTTGTTGCCCGGAACAACGCCAATTGCAAAAGCACCTTATCGATTAGCACCGACGGAGATGAAGGAGCTAATGATGCAACTTCAGGAGTTATTGGACAAAGGTTTCATTAGACCTAGTTCATCACCCTGGGGAGCTCCGGTGTTATTCGTAAAGAAGAAAGATGGAAGCATGAGGATGTGCATTGATTACCGAGAGCTGAATAAGGCAACAATAAAGAATAGATATCCGTTGCCGAGGATTGATGACCTATTCGATCAGCTACAAGGTTCAAGTTATTTCTCAAAGATCGACTTGAGGTCAGGATATCATCAGCTAAAAGTAAGAGAGCAGGATATAGAGAAGACTGCATTCAGAACGCGATATGGACACTATGAGTTTTTGGTTATGTCGTTTGGACTAACCAATGCTCCAGCAGCATTCATGGATTTAATGAACAGAGTTTGTAATCCGTTCCTTGATAAATCTGTGATAGTGTTCATAGATGACATTCTGATTTATTCAAAAAGCCAAGAGGAGCATGGCAGACACTTGCGAGAAGTGTTAGAAGTCTTGAAGAAGGAGAAGTTGTATGCGAAATTCTCCAAATGTGATTTCTGGATTCGTGAAGTCCAATTTTTGGGTCACGTGGTCAACCAAGAAGGGATAATGGTTGATCCAGCAAAGATCGAAGCTGTGATGAAGTGGGAACAACCGAAAAGTCCCACGGAGATCCGAAGCTTTTTAGGATTAGCCGGATATTACCGAAGGTTTATCCAAGGCTTTTCTTCGATCGCTAGTCCATTAACAGCTTTGACCCACAAAGGAGCTACTTATGCTTGGAGTGATAAGCATAAAGAAGCATTCGAGAAGCTAAAGAAGAAGCTATGCGAGGCACCGATACTTTCTCTACCCGATGGGGTTGAAGACTTCGCTGTTTATAGCGATGCGTCTGGGGTTGGATTGGGTTGCGTTTTGACCCAAAGGGATAAGGTGATTGCATATGCGTCTCGACAGCTGAAAGAGCATGAAAAGAACTACCCGACTCATGATTTGGAGTTGGCAGCGGTAGTTTTCGCACTGAAAATATGGAGGCATTACCTCTATGGCACGAAGTGCAAACTTTTCACTGATCATAAGAGTCTCCAATATCTCTTTAGTCAGAAAGAATTGAATATGAGGCAACGACGCTGGCTGGAATTACTTAAGGACTACGACTGTGAGATACTTTACCACCCCGGTAAGGCCAATATTGTTGCTGATGCTCTCAGTCGGAAGGTCAATCTTGAAAAGAAAAGGCCAAGAGCGTTGAGAATTGAAGTTGTCTCGACTATTTTGGAAAGTATAAAGAAAGCTCAAAGCGAAGCTTCTGAGAAAAATGACCGAAAGGAGGAACGTTTGGGCAAAACGTTGGTGTTCGGTGTAAACAGTCACGGACTGAAGGTGTTCCAAGATCGGATTTGGATACCTAAGACAGGAGGAGTCAGAGATCTTCTGATGGAAGAAGCTCACAAAACCATGTACTCGATTCATCCCGGTAGCACAAAAATGTATAGGGACCTGAAACCCTATTATTGGTGGCCGACGATGAAGCTCGACATCGCGAAGTATGTGGCCGAGTGTGTGACTTGTGCAAGAGTCAAGGCACAACATCAGAAACCATACGGGAGTTTAGAACCATTACCTGTGCCTATGGGTAAGTGGGAAGACATTGCTATGGATTTTGTCACTAAACTACCCAGAACAAAAAGTGGTCACGACATGATTTGGGTGGTCGTCGATCGATTCACTAAGAGTGCGCATTTCATAGCAGCAAAGGAGAAATGGACTATGGAAAAGCTTGCGAATTCTTACGTGAAGGAAATTGTGAGGCTTCACGGTGTTCCGTTAACAATTGTGTCGGATCGTGATAGTCGTTTCACCTCACGATTTTGGAAAAGTCTACAAGAGGAATTGGGTACCAAGTTGTGTTTAAGTACAGCTTACCATCCGCAGACTGATGGTCAGAGTGAAAGAACGATACAAACACTTGAAGATATGCTGAGAGCGTGTACCTTGGAATTCCTAGGTAATTGGGATGAACATTTACCTTTGGTAGAATTTTCCTATAATAATAGTTTTCACTCGAGCATAAAAATGGCACCTTATCAAGCATTGTATGGACAGAAGTGTCGTACACTGTCTTGTTGGCTTGAGGCTGGGGAAAAGCAGTTTATGGGACCGGAGATAGTCCATCAAACGGCTGAAAAGTTGAGAATAATTAAGGAAAGAATGTTAGCAGCTCAGGACCGTCAAAAGAGCTATGCTGACAAAAAGCAAAGACCGATGACTTTTGAAGTTGGAGATTCGGTTTTGCTTAAAGTCTCGCCGTGGAAGGGACTTATAAGATTTGGTAAAAGGGGAAAGTTAAGTCCAAGGTTTATTGGACCGTTTAAAGTTCTTCAGAGGATTGGGAACCAAGCTTACAAGCTCGAACTACCAGAAGAACTGAATGGAATTCATAACACTTTTCATGTGTGTTATTTGAGGAAGTTCACGGGAGAAGTTCCCGACATAATTCCACTTTCGGAGTTGAGGATCGATGAGAACAAAAGGTTGATTGAGGAACCGGAGGCAATCGTTGACCGAAAGACTAAGAAATTGCGACGTAAGATGGTTGAGTTAGTGCTTGTCCAATGGAAACACACGAATGGGCCGAATCTCACCTGGGAAACGGAGAGTGACATGATGAGTCGCTATCCGCATTTGTTTGCTGGTGTGTGATTCCGGGGACGGAATCATTCTAAGGTGGAGAGAATTGTAACGCCCGTGTTTCTGGGATTGCCATTTTTAGCAATGTAATAGTCTAGGTTAACCTTTGTAACCCCAATTTGAAATAATAAAAATGTATTATTTGTGAATTATGTGAATTATGTGATTTATGTGTTTATTTTCTTAATTATTATATTTTAATGAATTAAGAATAAAATAAGCGTCAAAATTAAAGTGTGAGATAAGCCCGATATCTTTGCATAAAGTTGTAGTGGTTGAAACAAGGATTCCGGAGATATAAGGAATGCCAAAATCCGAGTTATAACGAAGAAGTTATGACTTGTCGAAGTTTCGCGACAGAACCGGCACGACGTCGAGTGACGTAAAATATGAATTTAAGATAGAGCGATATTTAGCCTTAGCGATCTAAATGAAAGTCGTAGATTTCGTTAAACCGAGAGCGTGCATAAAAGGAATGCCCAAATCTGACTTCGTATGGGGAAGTTATGATTTTTCTAAGTTTTGACTTAACAGTATGCAGCCCAAATACTCGATTTGAGATCGAGCAGTTTTTAGCCGAAACAATCTAAATGAGAATCGAAGATCTCGTTGTTAGTAGCGAAACGATGAAAAGTTAGGCGAGAACGGACGTCAAACGAAGAAGTTATGAATTTATAACGAAGTTTTTCTGTCCCGGCCTTCTAAAAATAAATAATAAAAATAAAAGTCAAAATTAGCCGACGGAGTCTAAATGAAAGTTGTAGAGTATGGTCTGACCTTCGCGTGGATATAAAGAACGTCGAAAACGGAGCTCGTATGCGAAAGTTACGCAATTTAGAAGTTCGACGAGTCAATTACGCCCCGCGTAATTGAGTACGCCCCGCGTACTCAGTCGGATGCAACTTGTCTGACCAATACTCGAGTGCCACTGATCGACGCATGCAGTGACGTCAAAGTACCCCCCGCGTAACCGAGTACGCCCCGCGTACTGAGTACGCCCTGCGTAATTTGAGATTACGCCCCGCGTAATCCCAGACCCTCAGCCTATAAATAGAACTCGAATTCAGCCATTTTCTCTTGTTCAAACTCTTCTCTCTCTCTAAGTTTTGCCTCGATTTGCATGCCAATCATATCCCGAAGCCCCGGTATCATTCCCGAGCCCCAAAGCAAGATCCGAAGCCCCGAGGATCCCGAAGAGCGTTATTCCCGAGCCGAAGCCCTGCCCGCGAGGAGCCCGGTTTTTGTGAAGATCTTCCAGATCTACGGAGAGACACTACTTCTGCAAGCCGTAGTGCTGCCCGATCATCTTCTGATCAAGTGAGTGTATAGTCCGTTTTCAATACCCGATATTATACAAGTAATTTTTAAACGTATTTAAGAATACGGGATGTGAGTGTGTAGTTATTTTCTTTCCAACGCAATATTATGAAGTATTTAATATAAAATACGTGCAACGTGTAAATATTTTGTGGTTATATGTGTGAATGTATATTCACTCTCTTCTATCTCATAGATCTGATATATTCTCTATGAAATACGTGTTATGTGTGTATGCCTCATCTGTTATGTGGAATATGTATTGATTAAATCATGTTATACAGTTTTTTTTAAACAATGTATAAAAATGTATATTTTTATCTACTAATATGTTGGGTAGAACATGGGTAGATAATTGGTGTGTAATAAACAGATGAGAGGCCTCGGTGTTATTGGTGTTATTCTAGTCATTCAGCAGAGTATGGATGACGACCACAGACTATTCTAGACTGTCCTGTGGAACACTAGCAGGCTCATTACCTGTAGGTGTTGTGAACGACGTGTTCACTGGTGTACTCTATCCCCCACATGGTTGCCTTTAGGACACTTATTGTTGAGGAAGCCCCTCTGCAGTAATGTCCGTCCCGATGAAAATCCTGAATATAAGTTCCTTATAATAGACGTTATTTTTAGGAACGTAAGGTGAGGATAACGGGAATGGGTAATCGGGTTTATTGTTGATTGATGAAATTAAATATAATTATTGTGGGTTTGAAAACCCTATATGCTCACCAGGCTCCCAAGCCTGACCCACTCAGTTGATTTGTATTACAGGAAGTGGCGCAAGAGCTTAAGATGGGCGAATCATCAAGTCATTTTTGTTTACAAGTCTGCATATGTATATATTTGTTGAACGACTTGTAATATCATCGTTTATGCTTTATGATCTATATCGGAACATGACATCCCAACTTTTGATTATGAAATGAAATCATATTTCTATATGAAATGTTTTGATAAATATCTATTTTATCATGTTTTGTTTTTGGGAACAAATTCCGCATCTCTTTTAAAATCAAACGGATTTACTCTGAAAATGTTTTAAAAAGCATAAATGAAATCGGTCTTTTCTGGCCGAGATTTTGGGGATGTCACAGAACCCGAATCGGCAATTTGTGCAGGGCTTTGTTTCAGTAAGATGGGATGTAGGGCATCTTTATGCCAAGGGCATCGAGGGCAGAATTCCAGGGTGGTGAACGGGTTGGTTTGATGGTAGTTTAAACTATTGTGATGTGTCTCGGGTGGCTCTATCTGTAATAGAGCCACGATATGTCAGAATCAGGAAATGGTAGGTTGGAGGAGACCGGGTATGATGTAAGACTACAACTATGCTGGTAGTATCCACCTTTTGCGTTGGATTCAGTGACGACAGGTTGTCATCCTATCTCGATCGGATGGATCAAATGGATTGAAGGGGATAGGGCTGTTATGGATAGACGAGGTATCCTTCGGAGGTCGCTGGGGACTGCTGAATGTGTTTTGGCTCAGCAATCGGGTAGGTGTCCAGTGTTCAGGACAGTTGGCAGACAGGGTGGGGGCCAGGGAGGTACCCGGTTATTCAGCTGGAAAGCAGTCATGTGGCATCAAGAGGAGTAGGAGCGACTTCAGTGATTTGGGGTCTGTGTATGGAGTTGTTTTTTATTTGTTAGCCGCAGTTGATCGGTGACTTTGTTCTTTAGGAGGCCTCAAGGTATGGCGAGTGGGAAGTATTCTATTTAGACTGGTTTTCTTATGGAACCAGTCTGACGATGATCATATGTGGGCAGCCTGTCGGGGAGACAAACCACCTCAAGACTTTAGATTTCAGATGGAGCAGATGTGATCAGATTTCAAGGAATTCGTTCATTCGTGGATATTGTGTTGCCAAAGGTGTCCCCCTGAAAAGGGATTATCAGGTTTTGGAAGAGAGGCAAGTTGGGGCCTCGGTATACAGGTCGTTCAAGATCTCGGCCCGGATGGGCAAGGTAGCGTATCACTTGGATTTGCCGAAGGAGCTTAGCCAAATTCACAACACATTTCATGTGTCGCAACTTTGGAAGTGTGTCACTGACGAGTCCGCATTCGTTTCGTTGGACGACATTTAGGTAAGTGAGATTCTGAACTATATTGAGAAGCCAGTTGCAATTCTTAATAGGAAGACCAAGGGTCTTCGGAAGCATGAAATAAGGTTGGTAAGGATGCAATGGCAGCACTGAAAGGGGCTCTGAATGGATTTGGGAACTAGAAGAGGAAATGCGAGAGCATTGCCCATAATTGTTTGGGTCAGCAGACTTCGAGGACGAAGTCTAGTTCAAGTGGGGGAGATTTGTAACACCTGTTTCGAGTATCGGTTAGAAAGTACCATTTGGGGGAAATGTTATGCATGGAATTGGCGAGTTGGGAGTCCAACTCATCGAGTAGGGTCGAGGCATTTTGGGCACGGGTCGGAACTGACTCGGCGAGTCGGAAGGCCTGACTCGGCGAGTTAGAGTTATTTAGGGAAAAACCCTAATTTCGGGGTTTGCCCCTATATAAACATCATTATCTGCCCCAATGGCCTCCCTTATCACCATAGGAGAACGTCCACGGTCGCAAACCCGCTAGTGTGTGAAGTAAGAACGTTTGGGAGTTTATCTTTGGGGGTTTTAGGGAGGATTCCAAGCTTGAAGAGGAAGTATCAAGGGGGAAGTTCTAGATCAAGCATCTATTTCGTGTTGGACTCCTGAATGAGGTATTAATCTGCTATCTTAAGCTTTGATTTCTTTGGAAGATTGTGGCCATCCTTGAGAACATAGAACCAAGTTTGGATCTGGACCTATCACAAGGATATGGTTCTAGATCTGGATCTTCTTAGGTCCCAATTGTCATAAAGTTGTCTCCTTGGTGCACCCTAATTCTTATTCATGCATTAGAGACTTGTAAGAAGCTTGTTGATGTATTTTTGGCATTACGAGACTTTGTATGAACGTAAAGTTGGCAACTTTACGTGGTATTATCACTAGTAGAGTATAGATATGAAGTTTGGGACCTTGACTCCCAATGGAAAGGGCCGTAAACATAAGGGACTAAGGGGACTCGACGAACCGTGCAAGTGACTCGGCGAGTCGAGAGGGTTTTCTCGTTCACGACCAAGGGTTTAAGGTCAAGGGTGTTCGGTTAGAAGTTTACGACCATAAACACCAAGGAACTCGACGAGTCACTGGTATGACTCGGCGAGTTGGTGAGTTAAATAGGAACTCGACGAGTAGGGGTGAGCATTTGGACCGGCCCGAACCGAACCGGACCGGACTGACTCTTGGACCGGACCGGTTATGGAGAATTTTGTGGACCATGGACCGGACCGGATGAGTCGTGTCCGTGTCCGTGTCCGTGTCCGGGTCCACGTCCGGGTTTTCTGGTTTTTGGACCCGTTTGGACCGGTACAACTTTAATTGCATAGAGTATAATAAGTAATCTACATTGATGTATAATATTATAACTTGCAAAATTAATATGTTTCCGTTTAATGCCTAAATAATCTACATTGATGTATAATATTATAACTTGCAATTTGCAAAAATTAATTTTCCAAATAAAAGCAACTAACATATAAATCAAGTTCACCAACAAAAGTTAAACAATTTTAAGACAAACATACAAAAGTATTACCGTAACAACAAAAATCATAGTTTAAACTTTAAAATCAACCAAACTAACAAATTTCATAAACTCATAATCTAATCTTCCATTGGCCTCTTCCCCATATCATTGTCATCCATATGTAACATATTTAAAGCTTGTGCAATCTCTACATAAACACAAATGAAAATGTTGTTAGTATTTAATAAAAAGTAATAATTGTATAAAAAAAGAATAAAGATTGTAATTTTTTTACCCAAAGCTATATCATCATCGTTCAAGATGTCACCAACGTTGTCAACTATCGGATTTGTAAACTTTATCACCCAATCTTGGGTGCATAACAAAGCTTCAACTATCAATGTCGATAAACTAGTTGGATACTCACTTACAACTCTACCACAAGTGCTAAACGCGGACTCGGAATTATAGTATAAAATAATACTAAAAAGCTGAAATATTTCAGCTTTGATAGCTCTACTTTGAAGGATTGTAACTTAATGAATATAATACCCAAATAAACAAAATTATAGTCTAAATTCATCTACAAATTGTAAACTAAATGTTGGAAAAAACCGTAGGTCAATCCGACTTAAAACGAATGAGTTATGAGTGTTTAAAAAACGTCACAGATTATAAAATCTTGCTAAAAAGCTGAATTTTTTCAACTTTGATAGCTCTACTTTAAAGGATTGTAGCTCAGTGAATATAATACCAAAATAAACAAAATTATTGTCTAAACTCATCTAAAAACTGTAAACTAAATGTTGGAAAAAATCGGAGGTCAATCCGACTTAAAACGAATGAGTTATGGGTGTTTAAAAAACGTCACAGCTTACAAAATGTTGCTGAAAAGCGGAATTTTTTCAGCTTTGATAGCTCTACTTTGAAGGATTGTAACACGGTGAATATATTACCAAAATAAACAAAATTATAATCTAAATTCATCTACAAATTTTAAACTAAATGCTGGAAAAAACTGCAGGTCAATCCGACTTAAAACGAATGAGTTATGTGCGTTTAAAAAACGTCATAAAAATCTTAATCATGTCCAACCGGTTCTAAACCCGGTAAAAACCGGACCGGACCGGGAAAAAAACCGGACCGGACCGGCGAGAAATCTTAGAACCGAGAACCGGACCGGGGGTCCAAAAAAACGGTCCGGTCCACCGGTCCAAATGCTCACCCCTATCGACGAGTGTCAGGTCACACTCGACGAGTCAAGGTCGGCATGGATTATCGACCTTGACCTTGATCAGGGTTGGCCCTGGGGGTATTTATGGAATTATGCTGAGTTATTTATTCATTGATTATGGGCAGTCGAGAAGGAGCAGCGTGTGGGATATATCTGACTTCGGCTTATCAGTTCAGCATTCGAGAGGCGAGTCTTCTCACCATACCAATGGGTCTAAAGCACCAAGGCCGGCCCATTTATCCAGTTGTGATGATTGTTGTGAATGTGCTATTGATACATTATGTATTATGTGAAGACCATGCGGGGGTTCCCATGGCATATAGTTATATATGTAGTATAGTAGTTGATTGTGTGGAATTTGGTATGCTAGTTGTCTTTGTGATACTTGCATGGAAGACCCCGGGGGGCTCCCGAGGTAGTTGGACATAAGACCATGTGGGGGTTCCCATGGCAGTGGGCTAAGATCACGTGGGGGTTCCCGTGGCACCCGATGTAAGACCTTGGAGGGTTTCCAGGGCATCCTTATATGTTTGTATGTTTAGCTCATATCTTTATATGTATAGTTTGCATTATGTATTGTTTGGCAGGAAGACCTTGTGGTGGTTCCTAAGGCAGGAAGACCATGTGGGGCTTCCCATGGCAGATAAGACCACATGGGGGTTCCTGTGACACTAGGTGTAAGACCTTTTAGGGTTTCCATGGCTTCCTTATATGATTCTATGCAGGGCTTATGTGGTAGAGATAGATTTTATAGGTAATATGATATTTGTTATGTGGATTGTGTGTGGGTATGCTCTGGGGGACTCAATAAGCTTTGTGCTTACGGTTTACAGTTTTGGTTTCAGGTATTATTGATTGGGAAAGAAGAGCTCGGACTGATCGCAATGCATACACCTACGATTTCCGCAATGAATGATTTTGGGATGAACTCTGATAAATGATTTACTTAGCGATGATTTAAAATGTTTGAAATAAATGGTATCAATGTCTTAGCTATAATAAAATGAAATTTTTACCCTTGATTGTTGGGTCGTTATAGTTGGTTTTATGAATTATTAAACTAAAGATGAAATTTTTGGTCTTGAAAATTGGGATGTTACATTGAAAATCATTTCAAATAAAAGATTTATCAGAGTTCATTCCCAGAAATGACATATTGCGGAAAACATAGGTGTAAGATTTGCGATCGTCCCGAGCTCTTTTATTTGAAAATTGAAGGTACCTGAAACCAAAACTGAAAAGCGTATGCACAAAGCCTAGTGAGTTCCCCAAATACCACATACCATACATATCAACATACTACCTAACAAATCTGGGTGCTAGCCTACCCCTTCTGTCTCTTTCAACCGGATATTGTCTAGTCATATAAGCACATAAATCACATACTGACATACATAACCGTGAGCCATACATATCATTCATATATCATAATAAATAAAGATGCTATGTGTTGATACATAGTCTTGCTATTATGCCACAGACCGCCACGTGGTCTTTCTTTCCAAGCCGGGGGCCACCCCGTGGGTCTTACAGATAAGTGCCAAGAGGAACCTCTTGGTCTTCCATGCAAGCATCACAAAGACATCTAACATACATACTACTCTACTTAGCTAATTAGCATACAGTGTGCTATGAGCTACCTCCTGGTCTTTTATACATAATGCCTAGGGCTAACCCTCGGGTCTTCCTATCATACATAATAGCATACAGTGTGCCAGGAGCCGCCTCCTGGTCTTTCATACGTAATGCCTAGGGCTAACCCCCATGTCTTCCTATATCACATAAACCAAATGGGCCGGTTATGGTTCTTTCGATCCATACAAACAGTGAGGAGACTCACCTCGAATGCAGAAGCTCCCCGGAAGAAATCCTTAGTTGCTGCCCCGCCGACTTTCCGAGCTATCAATACCAAAATCGTTTTCGACGTTCTTTATATCCATGGAAATGTATTAAGGAGCTCTATAACCCTATATAATTACTTTTGACTTGAAACACATCGAACTAAAATCCATAATTCATAAAAGAAGTCTGAAAACACTACATTTCCATTTTACCCTTTGACTCCAAAGTGCAAACCGAACTATTGGGTCACATATCTACATTACCTACATCCAAATGAGCCTAAATCTTACCTTTTCAAAGGCCCTAATCCTTATGATGGCCGCTCTTCGGGACATATCCTCGAATTAGGAAATGATTCGGAACAGGGCGTTACAAATGCATGACACTGAAATCGAAAATTAAGATCGGTTAAGTATTAGCCAATAAACGAGAGTTGAAGATCTCATGAATAGGAATTCGTCAATATAAAGAAGTCGAGAACGGATGTCGTATGGAAGAGTTATAACTTTTATACGGACTTTAACAATCTAAGTCTGTTAAAAATATAACTTTAAAAATAAAGTGAAAATTAACCGACATAGGCTAAATGAAAGTTGTAGTACTCGTTGATAGCTACACGTGGATATAAAAAATTTCGAAAACGAAGCTCATATGAGGAAGATACGATTTTTATAAGTTTTTCGAAAAACGCCACGCGTAGGTACGTAAGCGCGACGCGCACGTGCTCTAGATGGTGGGTGAGTCCCACCAGATTTAAGACACATGGCACACGAAGGGTGGAGCAGCATCAATCAATAGGCACAATGTGCCTCAGGAGGGTGCGCGGTGCACCCCATTAACCCTATATATATATATATATATATATATATATATATATATATATATATATATATATATATATATATATATATATATATATATATATATATATATATATATATATATATGTTCCGTTTTCATCTCATTTTCTCACCTATTCAGCCTCAAATCCTCTGGAAACCCTCCCACACCCCTAGCCCCGATACTCCCTAGTTCCCGGTTACTTTAGCAAGGCTCTGAGGTATTTGAGAACCTAGATAAATTGAAGTGCTCAGGTCGGAGTTATGCCCTGGCAATTTCTCGGTTTTTGCTAGAAACTTTGTAAGTTAAGCTACACTTACTAGGTTTTTAGGATAGCTTATGTTTATAACTATAGTTATTATTATGAGCCTATAAGTACCTGATTAGTCATTAATTCATGTTAAATACATTGATTGTTCTACTTATAGGAGAGGTGTCTAGAATTGTCACATTGGCTTGGTTGTTGGATTTTAGAAAGTTATATGCCGAAATGGCCCTGCCTCCCAACTGTCCTGCCTGACTGATCCTTATTTGATAGCCATGAAAGTATATTTGGAATTAATGAAGAATCTAACTTCTACCAGATTGCCATAGATATTAATAAGATATAATAGTATAGGATAATACATAATAAATACGTACCACCCGTCAGATCATTCAAAGGATATTTGATAACCGTCTGAGTAATTATCCAAGTGGGTTGTCTCACTATACTATGTATTAAAATATATGTCCATGTATGTTAGGATAAAGAGCTAGTAGAGTAGAGTTGATAGTATAATATATATGTACTTAAATGTTAATGTACTTGAAACTGGTAGAGTAGAAAGTATAAATGTGCATGTGCTAGTAGAGTCTAAAGTGCAGTCTTTAGGTGTGTAATTGTTGTGATATTTGAATTGTCTATTAATATTTAGTTAGGGGATGGTAGCAGAACCGCAAAGAGGTCGAGAGCCTATAGGCCCGCGTGTTGACGAAATGGCATATAGGTCGTAGTACACATAGACCCATGTTGAAGAAAAATGGTTGGGCTGTAAGCCTAAGATACACATATTATTGGCAGATTGTGAGTCATTATTTGTATGCATGTATATGTATTGTGGTATATGGTATTTTAGGGACCTCACTAAGTTTCGTGCTTACCTAGTTGATTATAATTGTTTTTCGGGTGCTTCATTGATTCATGAGAACGGCAAGGTTCGACAGTACATACGTGCATTCGTGCCATGTTTACGCATATTGTAATTATACTCTAATATAGTTGAATAAATAAAAATGAAATTTTTATGTTGAAAATCGGTACGTCACAAGTATGCTAAATATTTTTGTTCTTTGGGTTTGTGTTTATGGTTGAATACCCAATATAGTATATGGGTTTAGGGTTTTTTTTGTTGGTGGTAGATGATGATGATGATGTTTGATTTGTGTGCTTGTAATAGTTAGTAAGGAAAATTTGGCTTTATATGGACATAAGGTCAGAAGTGACCTATCTTTTTAGTTACCAAAACCTAATTTAGTCGGTTTAAGTAGCCACATTAGCATTGACGTGGATGATGTATGGAAGAAACGACGTCGTTTTAGTCTAAAGCGTATTAAGGATGTGTACACCTCACGTGTGTGACTGTTCTCCCTATATAATGTCCTTTGTGCCTTAAAATGGTTAAATTTCCAAACATTATTACCACAATTCTTCTAAAAACATCCATACCCTAATCTCTTGAAAAATGTTGAATGTTTCTTCACATACTCACAATTGGTCGTTCAACTACAAGCACCATCTGGATGACAATGCTTCCAGTGGCTTCCGTTTACAAGACATGTAGATTATCCTACTACAAACGCAGTTAGAGATGTCACTTATGTTGCAAACAAGCTTGAGCTAAAGGTGGATGATCTTAAGGTTGGTCACATTGATGTTTCCAACATGTTCGGACGATATGAAGAACCATTTCTACTCCTATAAGTTGCTTGTGTGAAGGTGACAACAAATTTTATGGTGATCAAGTCGATGGTGAACAAAATGACAGGGTTTTATGGGTTTGGTTAGTGTTATTGGTGTTAGGATTGCTAGTTACATGTTCTTCCACTGATGGAGGTTAAATATTTTGGTTTTTTGGGTTTATGTTTATGATTGAATACCCAATATAGTATATGGGTTTAGGGTTTTTGTTGTAACTTCTAAATGTTATATGATTATTTATGAAGAAGGACTTACGAGTTTTTACAACTAGTTTAAGAATGTATTCCATTCCATAAAAGAGATTCTTTATCATTTACTAACATGATTTTAAAAATGATTTTCGGGATTCCCATCAGTGTAAGGAATGTGTCAATTCTTTTAACTTTAAAGATGACAAATCCATATATTACTTAGTAGGTATTCTAAGTCCCTAAACTATATATTTTGAATTTTTGATATGTATTTAGATAAGTGGGAAGATTGAAGATCTTAGAGGAGGACTTGGACATTTAAAATGTCATTTAAAACTTTTGTTTGGAAACTTATTAATGACTTATACTATGAGATCATATTTTTTTCCGCAAATTATGATTTTAAAAGAATACTAAGTGTTTTAAAACGATTTAATCTTTTAAACTAAAATATAGGTGGGGTGGCGAGAAGAGACGAGGTGGGTGATGAAAAAATCTATTAGGCTGCACTGAGTGCATTTAGCACACCATCGGCAGCAGTGACATGGACCCCATGAACTGCAGACCCTGAACTAGTCATGTCAGGGCAACTCAACAATGACAAATTTAGTCTTTCTTTTTTTTCCTCCCTTCTTCCTCCCTTTCTTCCTTGTTGGAGGTGAGGTGGAGCTTGATGAGCTCAACACCTCTCCCCTTCGGCCTTTAGGGATTAGGGATTTAGGAGGGTGGGTTTGTGTTGGTGGGACCCACATGTATTTATTTATTAAATAATTTTCCTTATAAGATAATAATGGTAAAAGAAAAATAAGGTATAGCATAAATGTCATTTTCAAGTATGGCATTTTCAAGTAATTTTTCTAATCATTAGTTTTTCAAAATCTATCTTTTACTCACTATTCACTAATCATTCTAAAACTAATGAAACCTAGTTTTAATCAGGTCAGTCTATCTATCTAATATCAATCAGTCATGTTTGGTTTAAAAATGGTTGTGCTATAAGTACCCCTTAGCCTTTAAAAACACAAAAGACAGAGCAGAAGCTTTATAAGAACAAAACAAACATATTTCACCTTCTAACAAACAACATTCAATCACAACAAGAAGCACAAAAAGCACATAATCTAAGTTAAGTTAAGTTGTAATAAACAACATTCCGCCATTTTTGATCAAAGTCCAAAGGGCAGAACATGTAGTCCAACTGAAAAAAGAGACCTGAATTTACAACACCCCAAAAAACAAACCACATTCATCATTATCTTCTTCTAATGAAGATCAAAAGCCCCACCATCTCCTTGACTCACAAGCAACTCCTAAATAACAACATCAAACAAACAAACATTTCATCAGTTTCCAGAATCTTCTAGAAGGGACTAAACACAACCAAACATGAATAATATATATACCATTTTCTTTGCAGCCACAGACTGCTGAAGCCTTGCTTGCTTCTCCCTTCTGCACTCCCCACACCAATTCAAATACTCCTTCTGATGTTTCCTCAACTCTCTAAACACAGAACTGCAAAATAAAAAACAAAAATAAAATTAATTAAAAATTGGTCACATATAATATTAAAAAGTTGAAAATTTAATTAATACCTTCTGCACCACAGCAGTAAATTCATTCTCTGTCCTGATGTGGTGGCTTGTGCACCATGTCGATGTCGACCACGATGAATAATCGCACGTCCAGGTAAATGTGCATGATCATAAATTTCCTGTAAAATTAAACATGAAAATGAATTTTTATTTATATAATATTACAACGAAAATTTATAAACATACCTCAGGATGTGTTTCAGTATTCACATGTTTCTCACATCGAACACCTCTAAAAAACAACTCCCCACCAGTAAAATTCTTCCCCAAGCATACATTCAAAGTTACCTCAGAGTCATCCACATGGAACCCTAAAAAATAAACAAACATATATATATATATATATATATATATATATATATATATATATATATATATATATATATATATATATATATATATATATATATATATATATATATATATATATATTAATTACAAGTACTAAATCAAATCAAATAAAATCATTATTTAAAATAAAAAAACATATATACATACCCAGTTCAACATCTCTATCCATTCCATATTCAACTACAAATCCATGATGGGAATCAAGAGAATACCCTCCAACATCAAGGAAGAAAACTGCATATAATTTCAAAACCAGAAACAGATTTAATAACAGAGATCTTGAAACAATTCTTCTACACTTTTTATATATAGATATAAAAAAAAACTTACTTTTTGAGATATGGCGAATGAACTCTTCCATAAGCTTCTCAAGCATGGATTCCATGCCAAAGTCATCAAGAACAGCACCATATTTGTTCATGGTATTGGGTCGCATGATTCTGAATTTTGTTTCATGGACCCATTTTTCAAAATTTTCTACCTAAGGCAGCAATCACAACCTGATAAGACAATGTCCGAGATAAGTTTTACCCAATCACAGGATTATGATAACAAATGAATACCTCATTTAGCAACATATCACAGAAACGTGGCTGGAGCATATCGAATGTATACACTCCTGGAGCAGGTTCAGACATTATGCTTCTGATACTTTCGTCTCTGTTCTTATCATTCGCACTAAATGCCTTCCAAAAGGATTGGACAAAAAAGCTTGAAGGATTCAATGTATAAAGTTCTCTGTACAGAGGCTGACAAGAAAATCAAAATGTCACAGTTTGATTTTGATAGATGTAAACAAGAAGAACCTTTCACTTCCACTCAAGATGAAATTTACCTGGTAATTGGATATGATCTTTTGCCTGTACTCTCTGTGCTTCTGGTCCTGTTGAAATGAAACAATGGAAAAGATGATTAACGATTCCTTCAGATCCTCTAAATATCAAACAGAATGCAAAATTCGTGTGTAATATTCTACGCATATGCAATTTAGTCTTGAAAACAAATCAATTGCTCATCATCCACGGAAAATTCAAATTTATGCAAGCAATGCAGCATAAAGCGATGTTTAATGCATATGCTTACTCGAGTACGCTCTCCTTCAGTCGAATAACGACGCAGAATGTCCCGCATGTACTTATACTTTGTGTCTCGAGAAGCATTCAAGAGATTTGGAGGCAAGTATCGCTCCAGAGAACTGAAAAGCAGGGGAGTGAACTCCATCCCTAGATCGTCGTAGTTTTCCGCCTTGTGGTCTTGATTAGGGTTCAATCGGAGACGGTAGCTGGCGTTGGACGGCGCTGCACCAGTTCCGTTACCATTACCGTTGGTCACGGCAGCAACTGCCGTCGACATAGGGGCCGATGACTCATTTCCCCTTTCAACGGCCTTATCAAGAGACATGGCAGTTTTGTGCAGATTGAAGGGAAATTTTAGGGTTTGAAATGTAGGAACTTTGTGGGTGCATATTAGGGTTTGATTGTGGCCAAATTATAATGTGTTTAATGTTTTAAAACCCGAACCGATTAATTGAATCCGAATTTGATTTGATAAACCGATACACGATGGAACCACGTGTAATCTATTAATTGGGGAATGGGGATGATTCGGTCGTGATGAAACTCGACATCATTCGACTGTATTGATTGATGACAACTCGATCGAACATGTAACTAATGCATGATTGTGTTATTATTGAACCCTAAAGTCATTATTTATGTAACATCCATAAAAATCCAAGACATTTTAAAACTTTTTAAAACATTTAAAAATCATTAAGTTATTACAATTCGTTTTCAAAATAGTATCATATCAGAGTTCCCAGAAATCATAATCATAAATCGAAGAAGTGTACGGTCACGCCTTCGCCTTCCCACGATCGTCCGAAGTACCTGAAACAATAATCGATAAATGTAAGCTCGAAGGTTTAGTGAGTTACCCCCAAAATACCAACGTCATACATATATAACCATATCATATAAACATATAAGCAACAACATGCATAATGAGCCATCAGTCGGACTGGACCGACTCCCGGTCCTCAGTCTATCTGGACCGCTCTCCGAACCCTTGGCACGTCTGGATCACCCTCCTCGGGGCCTTTAGCCTATCCGGACCGCTTGTTGGGCCTTCGGCCTGACAGGATTTGCCCGGCCCGGGCCTAGAGTCTACCCGGTCCGCCCAGGATGTCTTGGCCTACTGCACACAGCAGGACTTGCCTCAACCCTTTCCCCAAACCAACAAACATGTGCACATACATATAAACAAGTAAACATGCAAATCTAACAGATCACTAATCATGGCAACCATCCTATAATCAGGACACCGATCTAACCGATCACTAACATAGCAACCATCCTATAACCAGGATATTGATCTAACCGATCTCTAACATAGCAATCATCCTATAACCAGGATACATATCATAAAGCATAACGTGTAATAAACCCAGATACACATCCAAAAAGGGCCGACATTGGTGCCTTAGACCCAATTGATATAGTGAGGATAACTCAGCTCTCAACGGTCGAATTGAAGTGATAAGCTCAAGCTCTCGGATCACCGTAACAAACTTCACCACCTATATTCACCATAGAACCATATCCATAAATTTCCAATTTCCCAAAATACCCTAGAAGTCAACTAGTCAACCCTTGAGTCAAAGTCCAAGTCAATGGTCAAGGTCAACAGTCCATGTTGACCCGACTCGTCGAGTGCAGTTCACCGACTCATCGAGTCCTTCTTGAACTCGAGAAGTCGTGAAATCCCCCATCGACTTGTCGAGTTTCCCTACAACTCGCCTAGTTCATGCATGTTCAAAAGTCGGGAAAACCCTAGCTGACTCGCTGACTCTTCCTACTGACTCGCCGAGTCCATGCAGAAACCCTTGCACGACAATCTTCATCGGACTCGCCGAGTTGACCAATCAACTCGTCGAGTCGCTTCAATCCAACACTCATTCAGACGAATTTAAGCTACTACAAAGGTCCATATTGCATATCAAGCTTCCCAAGGCATGTTTATCACGCAAAGTTGCAAACTTTACGTGCATGCAAGGTCTTAAGATCCAAAACCAAGCTAAAAAAGAGGCTTAAGGCAATGGGAAGGCCATAGCTTGACAAAGGCTGAGACTTTATGACCATAAGGGGTTAAAGGGGTCCAGATCTGAAGTTGCAACCTCAGATCTTGGCCCAAATCCGGAAATACCACCACAATACCCTAAAAAGGGTTCTAAACCATGAGTGAAAAGATCTACTTAATGGAGAGCCAAGGTAACGACTTGTTACCTTCCATGAGATGTTAATATGGAATAGAGTTCAGATCCCCAACTATCCTTTGCTCAAAGCTTCTTGATCTTCAAGTTCCTCTCACCAAAATCCACATTCCAAGCTTAAAGCACACAAGTATAGAGAGTAAACACGAATTAGGGTTTGAGCTCGAGTGTGAGGGGTGTAAGGGAGGCCAAGGGAGGCTAATGACTCTTTAAATAGGGTGCAATACCCTGGAAATTAGGGTTTCATCCACCAGCTCTAACTCGTCGAGTCTGTCCTCCGACTCGCCGAGTTGATCACTTAAGTGTGCGGTCCAAACGCGTTCCTACTTGACGAGTCAGGGCATCCAACTCGTCGAGTATACTTTCAATATGAAAGAATGAAGCTGAAATTTAATACTTAAGAGTCGGAGCGTTACAATTTATGTGCATATGTAATCATTGATATGTTATGTCACGAGGCTAAAGTCTTAAAAGACCATCGATGATGATAAAGTGATTTTATGACATGAGTTTATAGAGTAGTTCATATATAATGTTCTTGATAAAACTAATGATTTCAATATCAAAGAAAAATAGTTGAAAATGAAGTATGAGGAGTCGTCAATAAAAATTTGTGGGTGAATTGTTCATTTGAGGCATCACGAGCATTTGTGTGTGTCAGGTATGACTATATCTAAATATTTGATTTATTAATCATATTTTGAGTAGTGATACCTGATGGGTTTTAGTATAATACAACATCCTATGATGCACATACAACCCTAAATGCTTTGGATCTATGTTTTCTCTAATTATACATGCATTGTTGTTTCCAAAGCATTAAGCCTACAACTAGCATACAATTTACATAAACATCATAGAAATGAGTTATAGAATTACTTATTTGTTGTAGCTTGTAGTTTGGCCTTTAAGAACTTAGCACCAATAGTGTGAATGCCTCAAATGGAATCACAACACATGTTTGGACAGAGACAATTTTTGAGAGAGTATGGTGTACACAAATCGGTTATGGCTCTCCAAGAACATTCTAGTTTCTCTAGCACCAATTTCACCAACCAAGGAGTTTATTATATAGTGTGGCACAACTAGGGTTACACCATGCAAACCCTAATATGCATGACTTTCCACATTCCTTAGGCTCCATGGGTTTTAACCTCCATGAAGTATCCATGGGTCACCACATGGGTTTAACCCAACATAAAGAACTATGGATCATAAGCTCACTTTATAAGAATGAATGATTTACACAATCAATCCCCATATATTTAATTAGTATCTTTTGATCACAAAATTAGTTCCAAATTAGTTCTTGATCAATACTAATTAAATAATATGATTTTATATTAATATATTAAAACTTATAATATATTAATAAATCACAAATAACTTCTTCTCAAAAGTTCGTCCTATCAAGTTGTCGTGGTGATACGCAACCTAAATGGATCATGCTTCTCTCGGGTTAAGTACATACCAATTATAGTTATGAACTTAGACACTAATCCCACTTGGATAAGTCTAATAACTATTATTGCAAGTACAACTTGAAAACCGACTAGCAATTGTAGCTCTTAAAAGCTGTTGTCGAACTCTGGCCTAATCAATGACACGTCCATTAGATAAGGGATCATATATTCCTCCATTATAGATATCATATGGACATGATACATGGATTATAATCATTCTTTATGTCCATCTGTTGTTTTCCAATTTTCGATTTATGACGACCGACTAATTGAACAAATCAAATTAGTCCAGGCTTGGCCAAATGCTTAGAGGTGTCATCATTAAATCATCGAGGGGCCCACAGATATTGATTTTATCCCTCCAAGGGTAAAAGGAATGGATAAACTTTGACTCAAATGCTTTCTTGTACTTACTCATCAAATCACACACAACAATATTTTTTATAACACCAAGTTACTGGTGCGTTTACATATGTCAATGTGCAATCGAATTGTAAACTACAACTCACATGTCTTGGTTTCAAGAATATAAGATATTATCGTCTCATGATCACTTGTGATAAAATCCATGAAGTGATTCAACTGAGCGTGGATTGAATCCAATACTCGAATCTTATTCCAGGAGCACTCATGAACACTGTAGCTATGTCTAAAACACCTAGACAAACTACAGACCCATTCATGACAGTCTTGCCTTAATACCTTCTTCCAAAGTATGATCGATTGTGGATGGTTTGAATAGCCTAGTTATTCGGGAAGTCAAAACATGCAAAGTGAAACACAAGAATAATACTAATCGTATATGGCCCAAAAACTTTTGTGTCCCATATTGATTACTCATTAGTCATTGTAGAATGTTTCGAATAATCAACCTAATACTTGAATTAAATCAATAGTTATGCCATGTTCCAAGCATGCATACTATGTTTTGTATGGTCATTTCTTTGTGAAATAGATCAATTGAAAAACATTTCAATGAAAACCATTTCACAATTCCAAATCTTTATCACCAGTGTAAGAATTCCAAATTCTCGTCAGTGCCATTATGTGTTAGATTCTAAACTATCATGCAATGATTCCTTTGTAATGTCTAGATACCAAAAGTCATGGAGACTTGACCAACGATATTACAAAGTATTCCTTTGGAGATTGTTACAAGACAATTCCATGGACGCGAAGTCTCAAATTCAAAGTACATTCCTTTGAACATCCTTCTTGCATAAAAGTTTCTAACCACATACTCGTAATATCTAACACCAAATATGAAAACATTCCATATTTGCCATATGACAACTCATTATTAATAGAATACTTTCTATTTATAATAATGTCGATATAGTCCATCCATTACTATACTTCCAACTGTCCTTAAGTGACCAATCCTCGGTGAACCTTAGATTGTCCTTTAACAGTTGTTTAACCACTTTAGTCATATCTGATTCTATCTCTTTTTTCCCTCTTAATGCCCAAAGCATTTGGAAAATATTTAGAATGGATGAATATTATAGCACATGTAATCGATCCTATACCCAAAACATATAGTACACGATTCATGATGTCTTACATAAAGACATGATACCTAACCAGTCTTTTGCTACAATATTCCTATTTTCCATGTTCTCATAATTCGAATTATGAAAAGGGATGTAGTAATCATAATCAAATTGTGAGAACGCAACATACTCATGACTATATTTGATTAAAATCTCATAATCTAAGCTTGAAGTATAATTTCATCTCCCTTAATTATAGCAAAACAACTTTTCAAACCCTGCATCTTTGCAAATTGAAACTTTTGTTTTCTATAATTAATATTGCTAACTCGCAACACTTATAATAATTATGCTCCCACTAGCATAATAATTACATTCTTATTAGCATAATACTTATGCTCCCACAAGCTTTGACATGTACCCAGAAATCAGTTGGACTTTTGGAAATCAATATTTATTGACTTTCTTACTAAAGTTCAGATTTCTAATACGAGATGCTTCGATAAGACTTTATCTAGGCTTCTCAAACTCATCCACCTTTCCTTAGATAGCTCACATGTGTGTCTTAACTATTCAGAACTTACAATAATAAGTTCAAAATGTTTAGACCCTTTTGCCATTTCTCACAATTCAAATTATGAAGAGGAATGTCGTAATCATAATTGAATTGGAGAATGCAAATGTCACAATTATATCTCCTTAAAATCTACTTAGTGAAAGTGTTTCCTCACAATCATTTTCATGAACTGCAGAGAAACCTTATGACACTTAGATTTTTTTGTGGTGTATGTGTTCCTATCCATGTGAATTTGTCATAACAATAATCACAAGACAAGGTTAGTGAAAAATCCAAACTCATATGGACTGAACTTGTTCAATCTTAATTTCTTGCCACCTGGCAGCACAAGGGCCTACCATTGCTTCCAAGTTGTTATGCAAACAACTGAGAACTCATAGAACTTACATGCATAGTCAACTTTACTGGAATGGGCACAGAAACAAGAATATGTCACTACGATAGGTTACAAACCTCAAGTCGTGTGTTAGTGTTGAACAATAGGTTTACTCTTGATTAGTTCTTAAAACTTGTCAAGATCCTTAAGACCCCCACCGACCTCTTGACATATAAGATTCTCTTTTCATGAACCATTCCTTGACAAACATATATTCAAGAGTTAGTGCGGATTCTTATCAAGACAAAACACTTCACATAATTGGTCTTAGTTGGTCTTTGTTTATCCAAAACATCTGTAATGACCCAAATTTTCAAGGAAAATTTTCATTTAAATTAACAAACACGTTGCATAAAACCATGAGATCCCACATTTAGTTTTAAAAACATCATCCATTACATCATTATTTAAATCATCAGAGTATCCCCAAACATATTAGTGAAAGAGAGAGATAAAGTGCACGCCGCGCCATCACGCCTTGCAGTTGCCCTTGGGCTCCGATGTACCTGAAACAATCAACAACTTGTAAGCAAAATGCTACACCACACATACATATATCCTAGTAGCTAATCGAAGCTAAACATATATCACATAAGCCATGCATACAACAAATAAGGATGTCGTGGGCTCGTCCCCAAGGTCTTACTCCAGGATGCCATGGGCTCCCCACATGGTCTTACACCTAAGTGCCATGGGATCTCCCATGGTCTTTGTTAGGAAAGCCATGGGCTCCCCTCATGGTATTACGTCCAAGTGTCATGGGCTCTCCCATGGTCTTCCATACAAAACATACAATCACATAACATAGCAAGCACAAAATAACTAATACATATATCATGATCACATAATGGGCCGGCCTTGGTGCCTTAGACCCATTGGTATGGTGAGGAGACTCACCTCTGACTGCTGAAATACAAACATTGCTATCCTAACAGCCTGAAACCTCCCGTGCTGAAAGATGATAATAAATTGAAGTCAAAATCTTACTTAGTCAAAATAACCCAAACTTCAACCCCCTTCTTGAGGCCCAATTATCCTTCCTTAACTAATGGGCCCAAGGTCTATGTCCAACCTCATTAATGGGCCTCTTGACCCATTAAAGCCCAACCAATATATCCATGGATCATAACATATGAAATAGCCCACAATGCAACCAGGTCCAATAACCAAGTGAGGCCCAAAAGCCCAAAACAGGCCCAAGCCCATCTACAACACGTGCGCTCAACATATCACCCTGGTACGCACACCGTACTGGGGCTCAGGGACTTACGTGTGGCGTACTCAGATCTACGCCCAACGTACTAACAGGTTAAGCACTTTTCCATTAAGTGCTTAATGCTCGATTCTTATACGTCCAGAAGTCAGATCTAGGCCTATAAAGACGACCCAAGGCATAAAGTTGGCAACTATATGCCTTTGCATGTCCCAAATGATCCCAACACCCTCATTAATACCATTTTGAAGCTCTTAACCCATGCATGAGGTCAAAACTCCCACCAAGACTCCATTTTTATGTTGGAAAAGGACTAAGGGACCTCAGATCTGTCATCTCCATCCTATGGAGTTACTTAACTCACAAGAAAAGGGTCCAAAACCAACTAAAGGGACAAGACTAAAAACCCTAGCTAGATTTAGTGATTAAAATGGAAAGGTACAAGCTTTATACCTCCAGGAGCTCCTCAAGGTTGACAATAAGCAGATTCTTGAAGCCTAGTGACACTCCAAACTCCCTTGGCAACTTCTTCTTCTTGGATGAACACTAAAAGAACCATAAATGCACTCTTAAAGCTCAAGCTACACTCACAGACGATATTAGGGGTTTTCAGGGCATTTGAAGGTGAAGGAGGCAGATAAGGGTGATGTTTAAAGGAGTTAAGGATGTTTATATAGGTCTCAAGTCCGGTTTTTAGGGTTTAAACATGCTGGCACGTACGCCCAGCGTACGTGCTGCTCCTCCGCGTTCCTTCTCACCAAGTACGCTAAGCGTATTCATAAGTACGCCCAGCGTACTTAAAGGTCTCTTAAGCCAAAATCAAGATACTTCAAGGGTAAAGTCATACCTGATTTGGGTGTTACAACTCTCCCCCACTTGGACTAGACTTCGTCCCCGAAGTCCGTAGCTGTAAACAAATCAGGGTAATGCTCCCGCATTTTGTCCTCTGGCTCCCAGGTCCATTCAGAACCCTTTCGGTATTGCCATTGCACCTTTACCAATTTCACCTCCTTGTTCCGAAGACCCTTCGTCTTCCAGACTAATATCGCGATCGACCTCTCCACATAATTTAAGCTCCTATCCACCTGAATATCATCTAAGGAAACGGTTGCGGACTTGTCTGTAACACACTTCCGAATTTGAGACACATGGAAGGTATTGTGAATCTAACTAAGCTCCTCTGGCAGCTCTAAACGATACGCCACCTTGCCCGCTCGGGCCGAAATCCTGAAAGGGCCTATAAACTGAGGCCCCAACTTGCCTCTCTTTCGGAATCTGATAATCACTTTCCAGGGCGACACCTTCAGCAGTACAAATTCCCCCACCTGGAACTAAAGGTCTGAATCAATTCGGTAGCCTTGAGCACTACATCAGTTCTCCACATGACCTGATGCCCAACCTCGTCCTAACACACCAGGGTTCTACACCTCCTTCCATATAACATCTCGAATGGAACCCGGTCAATACTAGCATGATAACTATTATTGTACGAAAATTCTGCCGGTGGGAGGTAAGCATCCCAACTCCCTCCAAAATCTAGTACGCATGCCCGAAGCATGTCCTCCAACATCTGGATCATCCTCTAACTCTGACCGTCGGTCTGAGGGTGATATGTCGTACTGAAATGTAGTTGAGTGCCCAGTTCCTCATGAAACTTCTTCTAAAACCTAGAAGTGAACCGGACATCCCTGTCGGAGACTACAGACACGGGCACCCCATGTCTAGCCACCACCTCACGTACATAAATGTCTGCGAACTTCTCTGTGGATATACTCTCGTAAATCGGAATAAAGTGGGCACTCTTCGTCAGTCTATCCACGATCACCCATATAGCATCCACTCCTCTTGCCAATCTAGGCAACTTTGTGATGAAGTCCATGGTGATCTCTTACCACTTCCACATGGGAATGGGTAGTGGCTGAACATTGCCATGAGGCCGCTGATGCTCGACCTTGACCTTCCTACAGGTCAAGCACCGCTCCCGAGCCAAGAAATTTCTCGCTTCAGGCAGGGCCACCAATAACTCAGCCTTAAGTCCCTATATATTTTCGTAGCTCCTGGGTGTATAGAGAACTTGGACTTGTGCGCTTCCTCTAATAACCTCTGTCTCATTTCCCCTGTCATCGGTACCCATACTTTGCCACACTGAGTTAAAAGGTCGCGACTATCTTTAACAAACAAAGGATACTATCCCCAAATTTTCTCTATCTTCCAGTTCTCCTTCTCTGCCCCCTCGACATGGGCCTCCCTGATCATATCCAACAAAGGCATAATCATGGTCATCCTCATACAAATGCCCCTAATATGGGACCCCGCCGTCTTGCAACTCAAAGCATCGGTCACTACGTTGGCCTTCCCTGGGTGGCATAGAATCTCACAATCATAATCCTTCAGCACATCCAACCACCTCCTTTGTCGCATGTTGAGGTTCTGCTGATCCATCAGATACTTCAGACTCTTGTGATCGGTATATATAGTCAACCGTACTCCATATAAATAGTGGCTCCAAATCTTGAGGGCGAACACCACTGCCCCTAATTCCAGGTCATGAGTAGGGTAATTCGCCTCATGAGGTTTCAACTGCCTCGATGCGTAAGCTATCACACGCCCCCTCTGTATTAGTACCGCACCTAACCCCGAGATCGATGCATCGCAGTACACCACCAAATCCTTTAACCCCTCAGGTAGTACTAGAATCGAAGCCTTGCATAACCTCCGTCTTAGGGTCTCAAAAGTCATCTACTGATCCGCACCCCACCGAAAGGTCACATTTTTCTTAGTCAAGCGGGTCAAAGGCACATCAATCTTGGAGAAGTCCTAGATAAATCTCCGATAGTAGCCTGCTATGCCCAAGAAACTACGAATCTATGACGCATTCCTCGGTACTTCCCACCGTATCATCGCCTCAACCTTGGCTGGATCAACCGAAATACCCTCTTGATTGATGACATGCCCCAAAAACTGTACTTCCCGCCGCCAGAAATCACACTTGGAGAATGTAACACCCAAAGTCAAAAAGGCCAAGAAAGGAAAGGAAACCCTAAGTTTAAGGGACGAGTCGGCGAGTCCAGGGAGGAACTCGGCGAGTCCGAGCGGGATCCGGGTCGAAGAGTAAGTGACCGACTCAGCAAGTCGGCGAAGGAGACTCGGCGAGTCTGGTCTGAACGAGGAAAACCCTAATTCTGGGAGTTGTATCCTATATAAAGGGTGTTATGTCCCTCCCTCAGCCTCCATATCATCCTAGAGAACTTGTAAACCCTAGATTTCGTGTGAGCTTCCATCATTGAGAGAAATAGCTTTGGAGGAAGGAAATTTTGGAAAGAAACTTGAAGATCAAGAAGGTTGCTTCAAAGGAGAGGTGTAGATCCGAGATCTACTTCAGTTTGTGTTCATCTTGGATCTAGATCTATTTTTGTTATGAGATTTGGGGGTTTTATGGTTGATTGAGACCCAATTCGAGTTTCGAGGCTTAGATATGTTGTTGCCACTTCAGATCTAGTGTTGGGATGGTCCAATATGTCAAAAAGCATCAAAAGATGGGTAGTTGGTGAAGCCCTTTTGTCCTTAAACCAAACCCTAGTGTGTTTTGAGCCTAGATCTCTTTAGTTATACATAAAGTTTGCAACTTTACGTGGGGATTGAGCTTTGGAAGTATGGATCTATGGTTTGGAGTCCATGCATGACTCAAAAGTCCTTTGCATGTATGTAGATCTGAATGGACTCGGCGAGTCCTTTGAGTGGACTCGGCAAGTAGCATGAAGATTAGGAGGAACTCGACGAGTGGGATGAACAAATTGTCGAGCCAGATGAACTTAGGCAAGAACTCGCCGAGTTTGAAGAACAACTCGGCAAGTCTATTGAAGGTTGCCTTGGACTCGGCGAGTCAGGTCGCAAAACCCCAAACCCTTCGAGTTGAGACTCAAATCAGTGAGTCGAATGGAGACTCGGTGAGTTGGATAGGTCAGGACTCGAAAATCGGTAGACTCGGCGAGTCATGGACTGACTCGGCGAGTCGAGTCGCGAATGAAAGGACTCTGAGCTTATGAACTCGGCGAGTCGGTAGGCCGACTCGGCGAGTAGGGTTGACCTGGTAGGTTGACTTTGACCAGAGTTGACTTGGTTGTCTTCCGGGGGTCAGTTAGACTAAGTGTTGCATTGATATTGGTAGCTCAGGAGCTAGTGGAGCAGGAGTTTAGAGAGTTGCCGGACAGCAGCTAGTGGGATCATCAGCGAGTTCAGCTAGTGCGGGTGAGTTTCCCTTTTGTGTGAATGGGTCTACGGCCACGATGCCGGCCAATGTAGTTATGAGTAGAAGACCCGGGGGTTAGCCCTAGGCACAGTATGCTAGTATGATATTCAGGACGAGGTCCAATGAATGCGGGCGGGTGCCCAAGGAATGGTTTATGTGATAGTTTATACTTGTTGTCTGTGTGATACTTGTATGTGCCTGGTAGGGAGGTGAGTGTGGGCGAGGTCCCGTGTCTCACTAATAGCAGAGTGTGGATGGTGTTCCACATCTCATTAGCAGTAGATCAGGGGCGAGGCCCAAGTTAGGGAAACAGTGAGTGTGGGCTAGGCCCGTATCTCACTATTAGTAGGAGCATGGATGGGGGTCCATGACTCATCAGTAGCAGGATAAGGGCGAGGCCCAGGATAGGCGAGGCCTTTGGACAGGATCCGTTAGTATGTGTTTAGCTTATGTGTTGTGATATGTTTATGTGCTATTATATGTTAGCGGGAAAGGCCCTGTGACAGGCGAGGCCTGAGTGAAACAGATATGTATCCGAGCGGGGCTCGAAGCCAGGCGGGGACTGGAACGGCGGGGCCGTTGTAGCGGGCGAGGCCCAAGGTAGGGGCGAGGCCCAGGATAGCGGGCGTGGCCCAGTATGTGCAGTATGTGGTTATGCATGGTATGTGGTAGGGTGGGGAACTCACTAAGCTTCGTGCTTACGATTTTCAGTTTTGGTTTCAGGTACTTCCGGTAGCGGAGGGAAGAGCTCGGGGTGATCGCATAGCACACACCATAGATTAGACAACCTAGGAATGTTTTACTCTGATAACGAACACGTGTTTTGGAAACTAATACTCTGATTATGTTTTGAATCGATAATTTTGCTCTAAGTAATGTTTTATTAAAAGAAATTTTTAGTCTTAAATTTTGGGACGTTACAGAGAACTTCGCATAAAGTTTCTCCGCTCTCAGGGTCTCTAATACCTCCCTTAAATGTTGCTCGTGCTGCTCCTTGGTCTTAGAGTGGACCAGTATATCATCGATAAAACAATCACCGACCGATCCAGCATCGGCCTACACACTCTGTTCATGAGGTCCATGAACGCTGCTGGGGCATTGGTGTGACAACCCGAAATTTCTATCTTGTACAACATTTCAACTCAATCAAAGTAAGACTTGTTTCTGCTATCTTGTTAGCATTGTTTAGAGTCTGTCTGAGTGTTCTAAGCATAATAACTCAAGGATCGGGTGTTAGGAAGTATCTGCTTGAGTCCATTGTGCACTAGGCAAGCCTTAAACTTCATCATGTGGAGTTTACGACCACATCCCATGAGTTTACGACCATAAACTCAAGGTGGCCATAAAATCATACCATAAACATGATAATCCTTTCTTAATCTTCATTATTCACCATTTCAAGTCAAGGAACCTGATTTCTCTCTCAAGTATCATAAGGATCTTCATTTTTATCTTCAAAAATGTAAGTGTTTCATCCTTTGATTTGTTGATACATCTCATTAACTAGCACCACCTTTTGATTTCATCCATTAACTTCATCTTTTGGGTTTGATCTTCAAGATCACCAAGAACACACACTAGTGTTTTGGGCCGAAATCAACTCTTTTTGCTTCCATGTTGTAAGTATCTCTTTCCTATACTTTTTATCTAGTTGAAACACTTGGTTAGCACCTTGAAAACAACCATTTCACTAGAACAATAGGAGTTTACAGCCAGGAACATCTCCCATGGCCGTAAACCCTTGTTAAGGGTGCATTTGTGGCCATAAACTCTTCCTAAGACTAAGAATGAACCTAAAACACTTCCTTGATGCTTGAATGGACTTTAAATCACTCTTTGGCACAAGGCTTCATGAGTTTATGGCCGTAAACTCATAGGGCCGTAAACCCTATGGTCGTAAACTCTCAAGAAGCATACCATTTTGGCCGTAAACACCATTGTGTGGCCATACACCCCTTAGATGCAATCCTTTGTGATTATAACACTTCCATAAGTGTTTCCTAGTTCCTAAGGTGAATCTATATCATGATTAGTTGCTTAAACACTAATTATATGCATATATGTGTCATTATATGCTTATAAGGATCCGTTGTGCTCAAGGCTTCACTTGACACTTAGCATCCTACAAATCGATCTTTCATTCGTATCACTCACTACATGTGAATTCATACCCCTTAACTTACCTTTAAATGATTTTAAATGCTTTTATGAGGGGGAATACAAGTAGCAACATTATAGTTATTATATCAATCACATGTGATTAATAACTATCAAACAGACTGATTTCTTACATTTCAAACTGTGTTATCAAACAAACTGCTTCAAATCATTTTACAAACTCCTTGATATGCAAAACTCCTTATTAAACTCTTTCAACTTATATTTTGTCAAAATCATGTCTATATAGATATATTTATATAAGTAGGATTGAAAGGACTTAGGACTGATAACTCGCCTTATTACCTGTTCCTTATTTGGTTGTGGACCTAGGGTATCGGTTGTTTGTCTGAAGGTCGTTTGAATCTTTAGTTATATATTATGTGTATGTGTATATATATTATAGTTATTTATTCGGTTCAATACCTTTGGGTAGCAAAGGTGTACAAACATGTTCATTCATACAAACAACATTACTAGTAAACTATAATAGGTATAGTTTAGGAAGTCACTACTCACTATTTCTAGTACAATGAAACATACAAGAGTCAGTTCATTCACGAGTCAATAAAAACATACTATTATGAGAAAAAAAAAAGAACATACTATGATGAGAAACTAAGAGAACATACAATACGCTACACTATACAAGAGAACATACTATGATGAGAAACTAAGAGAACATACAATACACTACACTATACAAGAGAAAATACTATGATGAGAAACAGAGAGAACATACAATACACTAGAACATACTATACAAACACTAGAACACTATAACATTAATGTGAGCCACTACTTCATGGCATGGCAATCAATTGTTGTTTCACGTTTTGCAACCAGAGTCTCCTGGAGGGAGAGCGTGAGTTGGTGTATAGATCTATACGGGATTGACTATCCTACACCTTGCTGCTAGCTATAGTGGGACCTGCAGGTCTATGGGAGACTAATGTCATACCATTTCGATGCCTTAGAGCGTCATTTTTTTAACTAGTTGATCAAGCATGGTTACAACTATATCACATTTTACCTTAATTAAAACAATTGTTTTAAGGTAGTTAGTACAATGGTAGTAGCTATATACTAATACTACACGTACATCACAATTATTTTCCCATTACATTCAAATTGTGAGCTTCTCACATAAATGGTAATGTAAACTATATTTCTGGTAAATGATAGTCTATCTTTGGTAAAGTTGCACACTTTTACAAACAAACAACATACAAGAACATTCGGGCCTTGGTAGAAGGCTACTTTTTAGTAGAAAATATAGGATTTTCTAGGAGATAAAAACATTTACAAACATGTACTACAAACGCTTACAAACATTTACAAACACTTTCATACAAGCAACGACACTAAAATACTTATGAACTCACCAGCTTTAATGTTGATCTACTCTTTCAAAATAACTTGTATTCTCAGGTCACCAGTAGACAGGTACCGATGACCAGGTTTTGAGAAGATGGAGCACGTTCAAGACTCATCTCTTATTTTGATTTATATTTTTTGGTGTCTTATAAACTATACAAAACACACATGTATTAATTTATACTATTAATGAAATGGATGATGTTGTTGCTTGTTTTACTATTATGCATTGTTGTGATAATGTACATGATGTCCTCTGCCCCCGAACGTTTCTGCCGTTCAGGTTTTGGGGTGTGACAGATTGGTATCAGAGCTCTGTTTATAGTGAATTGAGTATATGAACCCATAAAAGATATACAAACTATAAACACCAACGGGATTAAAATACTCTGACCAAGAGTTTATACTTTTAAATAATAAAATATTTAACCAAAGTATACATACCTGCATTCATACTAAAATCAATGTCACTAGGACAGAACAAAAGTATTGTGGTTGTTGGACAACACAAGTAGACTCGGGGACATATACTTAGATCTGGTAATGATATAGCCTGATTAATGATATCTTTCCAAGAAGTGATTAGCATGTGCCTAAGAATGGTTGTGGTGTTGCAGCAAGTCTAAAAACTTACTGACACTACTACAATGAAAACATTAGAATAGAACATAAACTTAAAATACTATAAGAGTATTTCGTGTTACTATAATTACTTGTCTGAGAACTAAAGGTCTTTATTAGTAGGTCAATAGCTGCTTGGTGGATACGCTAAGGTTACACGTGACTAAGGTGTCACTTATTCGAAGATCTATCCTGTTTTGATTACATGTAACCGGTATGCACTATGCAAGTATTGAAGTGGATGATAAAGATCACCCTATAATTATCTTAATTAGTATATCTATTAACTATCTCTTTCATCCCTTTTCTTGCGTAGATAACATGGCTAGATTCCATCCCCACAGCGACCCGTACTTTCCCAACCAAGGTAACGGAGGATGGATCGATGCAGAGCCAGAAGAGAATCATCCAATCTCTTTGGATGACGACTTCGTAGAGAACTTTTTGGAGGAGTCTGACTCCGAACCTGAAGTCAATAACCTACCCCCATTGGCTCAAATCCCAAACCCTAACCCTCGTCCAACATTTCAAGGTCCCACACCTCTGTGGGCAACAAACTTGAACATATGGAGTCATGAACATGGTCAACCCTTACCTTACAACGGAGATCGAAGCTTCTATGACTTGAGAGAGGGAAGCTCAGTGGACAAAATCGTGTCTATACTAGTCCACATGATTGCTCGTACTGATGAGCAAGGTAGGGCGGCCATCAACCAAATCATGGAGGTTGATGCTAATGCGGGAGTCAATACCGCATGCATTCTCCATTTGGAGTCTACTCATGCAAGGGCTCAAAATCAAAATGCGGCTCTGCAGAGAGAACTTACTGAAACCCAAGCCGACGTCAGGGAACTTCGAGCAGACAATGTCTGAAAGGTGCATGAGGGACATGGAGCGCCGTCTGGCAGAATCAAGGACTCACTTTAGTGGTTCTCGTCGCAGATAGAGCCTACTCAACTTTCTTTTTTTGGATATAACTTACGTCTATGTAAAGCTCTAGTTTTAGTTTCCTAACTTTGATAAGGCTTTAAACTTGTTAAGTCTTGTTAGGTCTTAGTCCTGTCAAAGATTTCCTAACTTGTTAAGACCTACTCCTAGGTCATTTTTCCCGAACTTGTTACATCTGTAATACCAGTATTATTGACAGATATCTAATCTCATGGAAATTAATATCCAATTGCTTTCATCTTTCTAGTACTAGATCTACATTCAATCATAGTTTCATTTGTGTTGTTGGACTATGCAGAGTTAGTCCATGAGTCACCCTCATCATTCTCTCTATTAAATTCTTACCTATATCTTCATCTTTGTGATCTTATAGCTGCAAGATGCCTCCACGTCGATCAACGAGGCGCACTACTCCAATAACTCCAAATCAAACTCCTCCTCCTCAATACAATCTAGCAGCTATCCAAGCTGTTGTGAATGCGGCTGTTACGACAACTCTAGCACAATTCACCACTACCGGTACTAGTGGGAGTGAGACTAATGTGCCTCCCACTATTGTCGAAGCTCCAGTGTGCTCTAGAGAGTGCTCATACAAGCACTTCACCAGTTGCAAAACCAGGGCCTTCAATGGAACTGGAAAAATCATTGCCCTCTCGCAATGGTTCAATAAAACGGAGTCGATCTTTGAGATCTGCTCCTGTCTGGAAAGGAGCAAAGTAAAATTTGCCGCCTGCACCTTCGCGGACCGAGCACTGACGTGGTGGAATAACCCATGTCAAGTCACTATCTATTATAGTGGAAAAAATGCTATCGGCTGGGAAGCTCTGAAGGAGATCATGATCGAAAAATAATGCCTAAGGGGCGAAGTCCAGAAGTTGGAGCAAGAGCTTTGGAGCCTAACCATGAAGGGCCCCGACATAGTCTCCTACACTGCCAGATTCAGCGATCTGGTAGCACTATGTCCGGGAATGGTCCCCTATGAAGCGAAGAAGGTGGAGAGGTATATCTGGGGGCTGGTGTCTCCATTCCAGGGGAATGTACTAGCTTTAAACCCCGCTACCTTCGATAGTGCCAAGCGATTGGCATAACGGCTCATTAACCATGGGGTCCGTATCCCGTCAACAAGAGCAACCCTAGCCATCTCAGAACTCTCCAAAGCCGCTGATAACAAGTGGAAGTTATGGGATGACAAGAAGAAGAACGTTGCACAAAAAGCTGCCAAAAAGCAACAGGTCATAGCAGTTCATGCTGCAATAGCACCTGTCGTTGCTGCACCGGTAAAGCAGTATGCTGCAAACTTGCCGAAGTGAAACAAATGCAACTTCCATCACACTCGACCCCGCCAGGAAATGCAGTGCTCTAACTACAACAGGAAGGGGCACACTGCCCGTTTCTGCAAAGCTCCGGCAAGGCCAATCAACCAAGTCCCCGACGTTGGTGTGGGCCAGACTTGCTATGGATGTGGCGAGGTGGGCCACTACAAGAGGAACTGCCTGAAGGCAGGGAATGTCGGTTGGGTGGCAAGAGTTTTGGCTATAGGCCACGAGGAAGCAGTTGCCGACCCTACAGTGGTCACTGGAACGTTTCTTCTCGATAACTCTTATGCATGCATTATGTTTGATAGTGGAATGGAGAGGAGTTTCGTGAACTAGAAATTTGCTCACTTACTTAAGCAAAAATCAAGAGCACTTAAAGAACCGTTCACTGTAGAAATGGCTAATGGAAAGACTGAGAGCACTAGCAGTTTATACATAGGATGTACTCTAACTCTAGATAGCCATTCATTTTCAATTGACCTCATGCTGGTCTCAATTAAAAGTTTCGACGTCATTATCGGCATGGATTGGTTGAGTTTGCATCATGCCGACATCATGTGTTATGAAAAGGTCGTTCGCCTTAATCTGTGGTCTAGCGAAACTCTATTTGTCTACGGCGACAAACCTAACATGAACCTTCGTATCATCTCGAGCATTCAAGCCCATAAGTACCTGTGAAAGGAATGTCGTGCATTCCTTGCTCATGTTGTCGATGTGAGCCAAGAGACAAAAGATATAAAGAACATTCCAGTGGTAAGCGACTTTCTCGACATCTTTCCAGAAGAACTCCCAGGATTACCTCTGCAACGTCAAGTCGAGTTTAGAATTGACTTAGTTCCAGGGGCTACCCCAGTAGCCAAATCGCCCGATCGTCTAGCACCAGCCGAGATGCAGGAACTATCTGGTCAACTTAACGATCTGCTCAACAAGGGCTTTATTAGACCAAGTTTCTCACCCAAGGGAGAACCGGTCTTGTTCGTGAAGAATAAAGACGAATCGTTTCGTATGTGCATCGACTAGAGAGAACTAAACAAGCTTACCGTTAAGAATCGTTACCCTCTGCCTCGCATAGACGATTTGCTCGACCAACTACAAGGGGCGAATTACTTTTCAAAAATAGATCTGAGATATGGGTATCACCAATTACGAGTGTTAGAGGAGGATATCCCGAAGACAGCCTTCCGAACTCATTACGGACACTAAGAGTTTGTAGTGATGCCATTCGGATTGACTAATGCGCTTGCAATATTCATGGACTGCATGAATAGAGTATGTCGTCCTTACTTAGATCAGTTTGTCATCATGTTCATTGATGACATACTCATCTACTCTCATAGTGAGGAAGACCATAGTAAGCATCTACGTTAGATCTTGGAAGCATTACGATCAGAGAAGCTCTATACGAAGTTCTCTAAATGCGAGTTTTGGATTCGAAGAGTCGAATTCCTGGGTCACGTTGTTAGTGAAGAGGGAATTCATGTTGACCCTTCCAAAATAAAGGCCATTGAGAACTGGTCAGCACCAAAGACGCCTACAGAAATTCGTCAATTTCTAGGCCTCACCGGCTACTATCGCAGGTTCATTCAAAACTTCTCTCAGATTACGAAACCTCTTACAACATTGACCCAGAAGGGCGTGACCTTTGACTAGGAAGAGAAACAAAAGAAAGCGTTCCAAACACTGGAATGAGCCTTATGCACCGCACCGATACTATCCCTCCCAGAGGGGATAAAAGACTTCGTGGTTTAGTGCGATGCATCCAACCAGGGGCTGGAATGTGTTCTGATGCAACGAGGTAAGGTCATCGCATATGCCTCAAGACAGCTGGAGACACATGAGGTCAACTACACCACACATGATCTTGAGTTAGGAGCAGTAGTGTTTGCTCTGAAGATCTGGAGACACTACCTGTACGGTACGAAAAGCACTATCTTCACATACCACAAAATCCTTCAACATATATTTGACTAGAAGGAGCTCAATATGAGACAACGACAGTGGGTTGAGCTACTCAGTGACTACGAATGCGAAATTCGTTATCATCCCGACAAAGCCAACGTAGTAGCTGACGCCCTGAGTCGGAAAGAATACTCTGATCATAGAGTCAAATCATTGACTATGCCTATCCATTCACACTTGTCCACACAAATTAAGGAGGCTCAGCTCGAAGCCTTGAAACCTGAAAATGTGGCAGGTGAATCCCTGAGAGGGATGGATAAGAACTTTGAAGTCAAGGGTGGTAGAGCCTTATATTTCATGGATCGGATTTGGACACCGGAACACGGTGGTTTCAGAGGCTTGGTCATGACCGAAGCGCACAACACTCGATATTCCGTCCACCCAGGTTTGGATAAGATGTATCTGAGATACTTTACCATCCCGGTAAAGAAAATGTTGTCGCTGATGCTCTCAGTTGGAAAGTCAATATTAAAAGAAAAAGGCCAAGAGCGTTGAGAATAGAAGTTGTCTCGACCATTATGGAAAGTATAAAGAAAGCTCAAGAGGAAGCTTCTGAAAAGAATGACCAGAAGGAGGAATGTTTGGGCAAAATGTTGGTGTTCAGTCCAAACGGTCATGGACTGAAGGTATTCCAAGATCGTATTTGGGTACCTAAGTCAGGAGGAATAAGAGATCTTCTGATGGAAAAAGCTCACAAAACCATGTACTCAATTCATCCTGGCAGCACTAAAATGTATAGGGACCTGAAACCCTATTACTGGTAGCCGACGATGAAGCTTGATATTGCCAAGTACGTGGCAGAGTGTGTGACGTGTGCGTGGGTCAAGGCACAACATCAGAAACCATACGGGATTTTAGAACCTTTACCTGTGCCTATGGGTAAATAGGAAGACATTACTATGGATTTTGTCACTAAACTGCCCAGAACAAAGAATGGTCACGACATGATTTGGGTGGTCGTTGATCGCTTCACTAAGAGTACGCATTTCATAGCATCCAATGAGAAATGGACTATGGATAAGCTTGCGAATTCTTACATGAAGGAAACTGTGAGGCTTCACGGTGTTCCGTTAACGATTGTGCCAGATCGTGACACCCGTTTCACCTTGCGATTTTGGAGAAGTCTACAAGAGGAATTGGGTACCAAGTTGTGTTTGACTACAACTTACCATCCACAGACTGATGGTCAGAACGAACGAATGATACAAATGATTGAAGATGTGCTAAGAGCATGTACCCTAGAATTCCAAGGTAACTAGGATGAACATTTACCTTTGGTAGAATTCTCCTACAATAATAGTTTACACTCGAGCATTAAGATGGCACCATATCAAGCTTTGTACGGACAGAAGAGTCGTACGCCATTTTGTTGCTTGAGGATGGGGAAAAGCAGTTTATGGGACCCGAGATACTCCATCAAACTGCAAAAAAGTTGAAAATAATTTGGGAGAGAATGTTAGCAGCTCAGGATCATCAGAAGAGCTATGCTGATAAAAAAAGACGACCGATGACTTTTGAAGTTGGGGATTCGGTTTTGCTTAAAGTCTCTCCGTGGAAGGGGCTTATAATATTTGGTAAAATGGGAAAGTTAAGTCCAAGGTTTAATAGACTGTTTAAAGTTCTTCAGAGGATTGGGAACCAAGCTTACAAGCTCGAATTACCCGAAGAACTGAATGGAATTCATAACACTTTCCATGTGTGTTATCTGAGGAAGTTCACGGGAGAAGTTCCCGACATGATTCCACTTTCGGAATTAAGAATTAATGAAAATAAGAGGTTAATTGAAGAACCAGAGGCAATCGTTGATCGTAAGACTAAGAAGTTACGGCGCAAGATGGTCGAATTAGTGCTTGTTCGTTGGAAACAAACGAATGGGCCAAATCTCACCTAGGAAACGGAGAGTGACATGATGAGTCGCTATCCGCATTTGTTTGTTGATGTGTGATTCCGGGGACGGAATCATCCTAAGTGAGAGAGAACTGTAACGCCCATGTTTCTAGGCTAGGCATTAATATTGATGTAATTGTGTAAGTTAACCTTTGTAACTCATTTTGAAATAATAGAAATGTATTATTTGAGTATTATGTGTTTTATGCTTAATTGGTGTGGCTTAAATGAATTAAGAATAAAAAAATAAGCGTAATAATAAAATATTAGATAAGCCCAATATCTATGAAGGAAGTTGTAGTGGTCGTGACAAGGGTTCTGGATATATAAAGAATGTCGAAATCTGAGTTATAACGAAGAAGTTATGACCCGTCGAAGTTTCGCGACAGAACCGGTACGACACCGTGTGACGTAAATAGTGAATTTACGATAGAGCAATATCTGGCCTTAGTGATCTAAACAAAAGTCGTAGAATACGTTAAACCGAGAGCGTACATAAATAGAACGTCTAAATCTGACTTCGTGTGAGGAAGTTATGATTTTTCAAAGTTTCAACTTAGCGGTATGCAGCCCAAAGTTCGAATATGAGTTCAAGTGATTTCTAGCTGAAACAATCTAAACGAGAATCGAAGATCTCGTTGATAGTAATGGAACGGAAAAAAGACAGACGAAAACGGATGTCAGATGAAGAAGTTATGAATTTCTAGCGGAGTTTTCTTGTCCCGGCCTACTAAAAATAATATAATAAAAGTTAAAGTCAAAATTAGCTGACGGAGTCTAAACGAGAGTTGTAGAGCATAATCTCACCTACGCGTGGATATAAAGAACATAAAAAACGGAGTTCGTATGCGAAAGATATGCATTTATGATGTTCGGGGCACAAACTTCCACCTGTGTCAGAGCTCACGACGTGAGCAGGTGATGTACGTCTTCCAGGGCAAGTGGCCATGACGAACTCAGTGACATATTCGAGCTCACGACATGAGCATTAGTGGCTCACGACGTGAGCATATATTTTCAGCCCTACAAATAGATGTTGAAGGGCAGCCGGCCATGGTTGCTAATTCCCCACTCTCTCACTCCCGACACTCTCTCTAGCCGTATTGAAGTACCCCCGAAGCCCCGATATCATCCCGAGACCTGAAGCAATTCCCGAAGCTCCGAAGATCCCGAGAAGAAAAGAGTTTTCGAGCCGAAGCTCTTCCCGCGATAAGCCCGGTGTGTGAAGAGATCACAGTTTCACCGAAGAATACCACTGTAAGAGCCGTAGTGTTGTTCGAGCATCGTCTTATCAAGTGAGTGTATAGTCCCTTTCATATACACAATTTTTATACAAGTATTTTTGTATGTATTAAGTATATTCTTTGAGTGAGGGTATATTCCCTTTTCTTATAACACATAAATATGAAGTATCTCATATAGAATACGTACTATGTGTGTGTGTGTGTGTATATATATATATATATGTATGTATGTATATGATCTGTTTATCTGGAATGAGTATTGAATGTATATCTTATCAAGTTTATAAGTTGAAGCTGAATGAATATGCATGTTGCTATCTACAAAAATATTGGGTAGAACTAGGTAGATAGTTGACGTGTGATAAACTGATGAGAGGCCTCGCTGTTGTTGTTGATTCAGTCATCTAGCGGAGTTTAGATGACAGCCACATATTTTTCTAGAAGTCTAGTGGAATGATAGCAGGTTCGCCACCTGTAGGTGTTAATGAGCTTGGGTGTTCATTTGTTGTACTCCATCTCCCACATGGTTGCCTTGTTTGACATATATTGTTGAGGAACCCCCGAAGCATGTGTTGTCGCCCCGACGAAAATCCTTAGACTAGGTCCCTTGTGATAGCTGTTTTAGGAACGTAAAGTGAGGATAATGGGAATGGTTAATTGGGTTATTGTTGGTTGATGAAATTAATATAAATATTTATTGTGGGTTGAAAACCCTATCTGCTCACCAGGCTCCCAAGCCTGACCCACTCAGTTTTCTTTGTATTACAGGAATTGGCGTGAGAGCATAAGTTGGAGAACTTATGAAGATGTTTTTGTAAATAGAGTAGTAGTTGTATATAACTGTGTAAGGTCTATGTTTTATTGTTTATGCTTTTGTGTCTGTATTGGAACATGACATCCCGAGTTTTGATATATAATGAAAATACATTTCTTTAAGAAATGCTTTGAAAAACCTTATTTTATCATGTATTGTTTTAGGGACAAGTTCCGCAACTCTTTTAAATCAATGGATTTACACTGAAATGATTATAAAAGCATAAATGAAACCGGTCTTTTCTGGCCGTGAATTTGGGGATGTCACATGATGTCATCCACATAGATTTGAACCAGCATAAGATGCTTTCCATTCGATCATCGGAATAGGGTAGGATCTAGAATTCCTCTTTGGAAACCAGAGCGCTTGAGAAAGTCAGTGAAGGTCTCGTACCATGCGCGAGGAGCTTGCTTTAGACCGTAGACAGCTTTCCGGAGTTTGTAACAGTAGTTCAGAAAAGAGAGATTAACAAAACTGGGGGGTTGTTGAAGATATCCTTCAATGTCAAGTTCACCATTAAGAAAAGCACTCTTAACGTCCATTTGGTAAACTTTGAAGCCTTTGTGAGCAGCATAAGCAAGAAAGATTCTGATGGCTTCAAGACGTGCAACAGGATTCTGATGGCTTCAAGACGTGCAACAGGAGCAAAGGTCTCATCGTAGTCAAGGCCTTCGATCTAAATAAATCCTTTAGCCACCAATCTTGCTTTATTTCGAATAATAACTCTTGCGTCATCTAACTTGTTGCGAAACACCCATCTAGTACCAACAATAGGGTGATCTGAAGGAGGAGGCACGAGAGTCCTTACTTCATTTCTATCGAATTCTACCAATTCTTCATGCATGGCTGTAATCCAGTTAGTATGCTCTAATGCTTCCTTGATGAATTTGGGTTCAACCATAGATATAAATGCTGAGAAATGACATTCGTTTTGAACACTTACAGCAGATCGAGTTTGAACACCAGCATTAGGGTTTCCAATAACTTGGTTAGGAGGATAATCCTTGGTCCAAGCATGTAACCTTGGAAGTTCTTTAGCAGCAGACGATCTAATATCAACAATGGGATTGAGTTGCTCCCCATGAATAGTTTCAACATGTGGAAGATGCTCCCCCTGAACTTCTGAACCGGAGAGGTTGACATCATCATCAGAAGGGAACTCAAAGAAATTTTCGTTTTCATCAATGTTGATAGGATTGGATTCATCAAAGTCAGCAGTTGCATGTAGGAATCCATCTACATTTGATTCAAGTGAGGGTTGAACATTCTCCCCCTCAACCTGAGAAGGTTGAAACGGTTCAGAATCAAATGGAGAGAGACTTGGGATTGGACCGGAGACATTTTGAGAAACAGGAGCTTCCAAATGAGAGAGTTGCCTTGTTCGAGATTCCGAATCAAGGGCAGTTTTGGAGGGTCCAAAAAGAGTATCAAAGTCGACTTCAAGAATTGTTTGCGGGTTTGAACATCCTGGCGGTGGAGCATCGGACTCCATAATATGAGTTGTAACATGAGTTGGGCTAGAATTCTGAACGAAGTTGTCATTGAATGTAACATCAAAGCTTTTTTCCAGAACACGAGTTCTCCGATTAAGAACTCTGTAAGCCTTTGATTTAGAGGAGTATCCAAGGAAGATGGCTTCATCAGCTTTAGGTTAGAACTTGGTAAGCTGATCACACTTGTTCTTGATGAAGCATCTGCATCCAAAAATATAAAGAAACGAGATTGTTGGCTTCTGACCATTCAAAGCTTCGTCTGGTGTCATGTTAAGGCGTCGATTGATGATACTCCGATTTTGAGTGAAGCATGCAGTTGATATGGCTTCAGCCCAGAGATAGAGTGGTAGATTTGCGAAATTTAACATTGATCGAGCAGCTTTAACAAGAGTTCTATTGCATCTTTCAACTACACCATTCTGTTGTGGAGTGTAGGGAGCTGAGAAGTTGTGGTCAATTCCTTTCTTGGTAAGGAATTTTTCAATGGTGGAATTAGTGAATTCCGAGCCATTGTCACTGCTGATTCTCCTAACTAGGAGTTTGATGAGAACTTCTATTCCTTTGATAAAGTTGATGAGCTCAGAGGTTGTTTCTGATTTCAGCCTTAGGAAGAAGACCCAAGTGAACCATGTAAAGTCGTCAATAATCACAAGAATGTATTTCTTATGATGAAGACTTTCTACAGTGGATGGTCCACAAAGATCAATATGTAGAAGCTCCAATGGTTCTGAGATTGATTTTTCGATGATAACAGGATGAACCTTCTTCGATTGCTTTCCACACTCACAAGCAGCACATAAATGATCACTTTCAAATTTAAGAAAAGGTAGATAATTCATGTAACGAAATTTTAGATGAGTGAGCCTTCGGTGCCCTAACCAACTGACGTCAGGAACAGCTTTGGAGAGAAGACAATGTTGTGGCTTGCCAATAATCATGTTGATGTCAAGTGGATACATGTTCTTGTTGCGATTTGACTTGATTAAACACTCTTTTCGGTCTTCAGTCATTACATAGTTGTGCTTCTTGCAAAATTCAACACGTCGGTTTGAATCAGTAAGCTGAGCAACACTTATTAAATTACGTTCCAAATCAGCTACATAAGCCACATTTGAGATAGAGAAGTTTCAACTGGTGAGAATTCCATAACCACAAATTTGAGAGTTGGAGTTGTTCCCATACGTCACATAACCAGCGTTTGGAGAAATCTTGAGATCTCGCAGAAAGTCTTTCTGCCCCGTCATGTGCATGGAGCAAGCACTATCAATATACCATATTGTTTCTTGCTCCGAAGCACAAAGTGCCTGCAAGATTAGTGAGTGGTGGAGTTTTTAGGCTCTGAGTTAGATTTAGGGACGCACGAGCTTTGGTCTTTGATTGTGACTTTAGAACAACTTTGTGTTTTGTAGTGGTGCTTTTTGAGTTCTTTGGAAACAGACAGAAGGTTAATGTCTTTTCATCTATCCAGTAGTCATATTCAATGAATTGAGAGTTGTGAATAGTTTTCTTCAGACCATTGACTTCTGGAGCGTTGGAAACAAATGTAACCGCCGGAACTGTTGTTTCATCAATGTGAGATTTGACTTTCCACACAAGTTTTTGTTTTAAAGATTTTGAAAAATTTGTTTCCTTATCAATTTTTGATTTGCTTGAAGACACATTGGTTTTTGAAAGACTGGTTTTAAAAATTGTGCCATCAGATTTAGCAATGAAAACAGATGAAACGGTCCGAGGAGAAGTGTTTTGGACAATCATGGCATTCACACGAGATTTAGGTTGAGTAGTATTGACTACTTTCTTGGGTTCTACAGGACTGAGAGAATCAGAAGGTCTCTTGAGGATCTTAGTTGGTGTGAAGGAGTTTTGACTGTGGGTTGATGAATGAAAATTCCGAGATACGCTCTTTTTGGAGTTCTCAAGGAATCTTGAATTTTGTCTAGTCTTAACTTCATTCTTATGGGCATTTCGAGCTTCCACTTTTGGATCTACTATATCCTTCCTATTCAGTATTGGCTTTCTTTTGGATTGAGATGTGGGTCTCGAAGTCTGTCCTACTGAGGGATTGTTGGACTCAGGCTTAATGGGAACCAAATTTGTTTTTGAAATAACCTGTGGTTCATAATCAAATGAGATTGTCTCATCGACTTCACTGTCTAAGGATGCCCAAACACACTCTAATGGTTCAGAGGAGGTTGATTCCGGAAAATTTTCTTCAACAACACAGTTGTTCCGGGGGCTGAGGTTCAAATTTTGAACAACAAACTTTTGAGTGTTAGAGGTCCGATTCAGGTCCAGGTTTATCATAGGCGGAAATTGCATGGAATCGGGACTCTTAACAACTATGGGATGCAACTCAGCAATAAAGGATGCAAAGTGGTATGTGGTCTCATGAAGGGGTGACAAGGGAGAAACAAGGGTTTTCGTATGTTTGATGTTTAGAACCTCTCCCATGAAATTCAAATTTTGTAATTTCTTCAAGGGACGAGCAATTGGTTTCGGAAACTCGCTTCCGAGACCATGTGCTTTAGACCAAGGATGACGGAAATTATGAGTCATCCAATCATTTGCTTCAAGCATGTCAATAGAATTATGCAAAGCATATATCTTAGCATTGAGATGTTTGTTAATCAAGACATTTCCTTCAGAATAGGTGATTTCACATTTGTCTTTTAAAATGATACATTCATATTTTGACATTGCAAGCTCATGCTCTAAAGACTAGATTTTCAAAATTTTATCCTCAAAGCGTAACCTAAGACGATTTAATTCACACTCCTTCTTGTCACTGGCTTCTATGGCAGACTCATAGGCTTTATAGATGGTGCTCATATCTGTTTGGATCAAGGTTAAATAAGGTTCACCGAGAGACAAATCAAAATTATTATCAGTAATCATAGATTTTACCTGCTGAACGATGCTTCGACCAGGTGGATCGTTGGTTGCCATGTAGCAGTAGTGTGGTTCAGCAACATCATGTTCATCTTCTGACCCAGATGACCAATAGCCATCATCACATTCAACGGTTTGTCTTGCCATCAAGCACATGTTCCTTCCAGTCACCATGTCATCATCATCTCCTGATGACCAATATCCTTCCATATCTCTTGATACAGTTGTTACAAAGGCTTTTTCACTTTCTACCATCTCTTGAGCTCTTCGGGCGTAGTATGCAGAGTCCTTGATTTTTGGCTTTTGCAGAGCTTCATCCAAGCAATCTTTTGCAAAATGATTTGCATGTCCACATTTATGACACACAATTTTTGGCTTGTCAGATTTTGGATTCTACTGTGGTTCCGAAGTAGTGTTTGGTTTTGAGATGTTTGGTTTGTATGAGGGAGGATTTTCCGAAGTTGGTTGAGGTTCCAGAGCTGAATATGGTTGAGGATTGTTTTGGTGAGGAGCATGGAAACGGTTTTGGTATGGTTTGTAAGAGGGATTGAAAGGACGTTTGTATTTTATGGAGAGTAAAGCAAACTCCTGTTGGAAACGGAGTTTAGAGTCCATGGCTTTGGAATCATCAACATGATAGTTTTGTGTAGGTAAGATAGTTAAGGAAGATTGAACAAATGGAACAATAGGTTTGAAAGGATCCGCGGTGGAAGGGTTCGGAATGGTTGGTTTACAGGAACTGACAAGAGCAAGAGGACCTCCAGAGAGTTCCCTAATGGTATGAGCAACATTGGTTTCGTGTTCTTGAAGTTCATCAAAGAGTTGATAAAGCTTTAACTTTTTCAAGGAACCATTACTTTGGAGACAAGATTTCACATTTCCCCATCCTTTACCGAGGTTGTTAATGAACTTGAGATTGTACTCCAAGGGAGTTTGGACAATCCCATGCGCAGTCATGTTGTTAACAACGATTCGGTATCGGTTAGAGGCTGAGGCTACTGATTCACCAGGAGTGGTAGTGACGGTGTCAAAATCATTGACAACTGAAGTGAGACGCTTGTCTTTCATATTTTCCGAACATTCAATCAGATCTTGGAGAGTTACCCAAATCTCTTTTACTGATTTGCGCAACTTAATGTGTTCGAAGAGTGAAGGAGGAACACCAAACACCATTTTCGAGAAGGCAACTTGATCAACATGTAGCTTCTCAATATCATCAGCCGTAAGAGGAGCTGGACGAGTCTCATCTTGACCCATAACCTGAGCAACAACATCTCTTACAACTGTTCTTACAGGAACATGAGGGCCTTCTTTGGCGGTCTCCAAATAACTTCACCTTTCTCTTTAGCTAGTAAAAATCTTTCCATTCTAACTTTCCAATGATCATATTCTTCCACAATTAGTAATGAGACACGTGTAGGGCCACCCACACTATTTGTGATTTGCATTGAAATTATTTGTTGAATATTAGAAGCAACCATTGAAGTTAAGATATCTTCAAGCAAAAGTGGTATATAGAAGAACTTTTATCCTTAACACAAAAATGGTTGAAACACCTATGTAATTTCAAACCAACTACAATATGGTCTTATAGATTCAAAGGACAACAACTCAAGCTCTGACACCAATTGAGAGAACAAGAACGATCTGATGTGTAGGGACAAGGTTTGAAAACTCAAACCTTGAGTGAATGCTTAAGATCAATGTCTGCTTGCTAATAAATGTTCTAGTCAAGCCTGGATAGACCAGTCAAGTCTGAGTTAAAGTATTCAACAAATGTTCAAGCCATAAATGAAGAATGAGAATAAAGATCAAAGTAAAGTTAATAAATGAAGAACAAGAAGGATGTTTGAAAGAATAATCAGAAAGATGGAGTAACTTGAATGTACAAAGAGTTTTTGAATAATCCCTCTCATTGATTTGATATTGAATGCTCCTATAAATAGGAGTACAAGAAACATAGTACTAACCAATTACATACATAGGACTAGATAAGAGAGTAACATCTGACACTCTGAATATCCGAGTTGACTAAAGAAAAGGTCCTATGAGTGGTTAAATCAAACTAAAGACAAATTACATTAAATACAACAAGACAAAATATTGATTTTGGAATAGTAAACATTTCGGACTTAAACCGTCATTCCGGAATGCCTTCATTCTATCTTCACTTCAACATTAAGACTTCAGGTTCGGACATAAAGGGATTTCGGAACACACTTCACTTCGGAACTATCTTAACTTCAGAAATGACAAATGGGTTTCGGATTGCTAGAGGTTCACTTTCAAGTTCCAACATCCCGCCCGAATGCTATGCCAAAAGACACACAGTCGCCCCACGCGACTTTTGAGTAAAAGCCTCAACCGACAATAATTGCCCATGCTATCTCGTCACTTATGGATCCAACCGATCATAGCAGCCTGACAACCTGACGCCAACAAAACCAATGCTAAAGGCAAATGCTACAAGAGCAACTGAAGAAATCCATCACCAATCATATAATGAAATCCATCTGCAAATCCGAAACCCCATACTTGCCTAACCCCACACAGATAGAACCAATACAAAACACAAGATCCTGATATGCCAACAAAATTTGAAACCATTCATTATCCCTAAACCCTTTCATTGATGCCCTCGGCATATTGATACCTCATTTCATATCCTACTAAACAAAAGACCTTACAAATAAACACCTGCGATTCCCAAAGCGAGTGTAACATTCACAAAGTTCATGAAAAATTTAAAATTTTAACAAACCCAAAAACCATCATTGTTTACAAATAGTTTTCCAAAATATGTCAATATCAGAGTAATCCCAAAATCATAAAGTGAAACATGAGGAGGTGCACGATCACGCCTTCTCCTTCCCGAGATCCTATGAAGTACCAGAAACATAATCCAAAACTGTAAGCCCAAAGCTTAGTGAGTTCCCCCAAAATACCAATACATAACAAATAGCACAAATATAATAAAAGCATGCAATGGGTCAACAACTAACATATTGGTATCCCCCTGAGCCCACAACATAAGTTTGGCTTGCCCCTGGTCCCATAGCTTATGTCTGGCTTGCTCCCCGGCCTGATCAGTCCTCGAACTGAATACCACTAAGACCTCAGTACGATTCTGGCACGCCTTTCCTGACCCTCATCTCGCATTTGGAATGCTCATGAGCCCTCAGTATGTGTTTGGCATGCCCTTCCCGACCCTTAGCTCATATCTGGCTTGCTCCATGGTTTGTTAGCTACAACACGGAGCAGTACAAACCCACACAATATGTCGACATATAAAAAATAATATCATATATAGATAAACAGATAGTATCACAGGTAGTCCTACAGATCTACCAGACTAGCATATCAAGACTAGCATGCATATCTATTACATGCTCAACATATCAAGAACATCAGCTTATCAAAACAAAGGGCCGGCCTTGGCGCCTTCGAATCGAAAGTATAGTAAGGAAAACTAACCTCACAAGCAGCACAAAACTGATAAGGTTTGACTCCAAATCTCAGCTCACAACTCAAATGCCTACAACCACCAAGTTACCAATTCCATCAAAACCCAATAATAACCAAAATACCTTTTAAAAGTTAAACTTGGTTAACTGTTCAAAATCCATAAACCCACTGAGTCAACCCAACCTAGTTAACTCAAAACGGCTGAAACATGTCAATACGCATTGCGTACTCCGAAGGTATGCTCAGCGTACAAGCGGCTTCGGATTGACTGCATTACGGGGATGTTGACCGAGTACGCGGGGAGTACTCCCTTCTACGTGGGACGTACCCTCGCAAAGCCCAAAACTTAAATAAGTGCATAATGGATTAAACAATTAAGCCCAAAGTTCAGATCCATGGTCCAAATGCACCGCAGAGTCATAAAGTCTCCAACTTTATGACTTTAGACATCCAAAAAGTCCTTAACACATGGTCTTAATCCATTAAGACCTCCTACAAGAAGCATGGGAGCAAAATAGCTAAAGGGACCTCATTTTTATGGCTTAGAACCCTTCCTAAGGTCTAAAAGGACAATCAAAAACGTCCAACACCAAACATGGACAATAATGGGACTTTTGGTACAAAAGAACATCATAAAGCTACCAAGATGATATCTAAGCAAACCAAGAATAAAGGTAGCAACCTTTTATATTCTGGAGCTTCCCAAGAAGGTGATGATCCAATATCCATAACCTTGCTTTCCCTTCGAGATTCCTTCATGCAAATCATTCTTCCTTAAGCACACAAAGACCACACATAAAGGTGTTTAAATTCTCGTCAAACCCTAAAAATTAGGGTTTCACCCAGACATTAGTACGCCCAACATACATATGTGTACGCCCGACTTACAAGGGTGCGCCATGGTATGTTTAGCGTACACCACTTACCCCAAAATTACCATTTTCCACTAGGGCTTCTTAGGGTTATCTCCTTCCAATCCAAGGATCAAAATGACATAATTTAAAACCAAAAGAGGGATTTGAAAATACCTAAAACCCAGGATGTTACACGAGTTCCCACTAAGAACCAACTCGGTACGCAACTCATAATCCGAGACCCAAAGATCTATACTTGCATTTCATCTAAAACTTTCTGACTCACAGCAACCCCTCACTAATATGGGGTATAGAGATTACCAACCCATATCTAAGACTACTAGTCTCGCACCTAGTCCATCTACCAGGTTCCTAAGAGTCCAAATGACAAGGCTACCCAACCTATAAACCCCTCTGTGCCACATACGGACTACCCACTCAGACCTACAACTCAAGATTCAACACCTCGACCCAAACGGTCTCTACCAAGTCCCACCTGCATTTCCATATACATGGTCCTCGCCCATGAGTCCCACCAAACTATAGCATGGAGAGGCCTTGCCCACGAGTCCCACCCATCTAGGGTTACACAGGCCCAACTCCGCCCTAGACCCTAATGGTCCTCAACCTAAAACAGATAAATACTCCTCGACAATCCTGACCGGTGTGCCCAAGACATGAACCGATTCCTTCTTTACGCTCATGGCCACCTCCAACGATAGCCTACCTCGAACTGGTGAATGCTAACATCCCATTGTAGTCTGAAAACACTTCTAACCAACCAATATTACCACCCATGGCCTTACCACACCTTAACCATCATAATTCTACACATCCCGAGTCAAAACATGCATCCAACCAGGTGTTCAGGTCATACTTTGAACCCCAAAGCCTTCATCAGACAAGAACAGGCAGCGAAGCTCTACCACAACCCCCGATCTGGATCCATCCACCAACATGCTATGCATAATAAGAAGACGTCGACCAACAATTGGAAGTTTCCTGAACTCCTACGTACACAATCTTAATCTAAACGACCCCTTGAGTCGTCTCTCCTCCTAAACAGGATGTGAAGCTTGCCCTAGTTCACACCCTTCCTGCCTTCCGGAAAACCTGATCGATTCTCCCTCACATGGATTCGATGAAGCTCTCTCATCTCTTAAATCTGATGGATTCCCGGCCCATCAACCTCAGATAGCATGAACCTCCTATGACCCGCGCTAATCAATACTAGCATTCCGTTGCTAGCCCAACACAATGATCGCCCAACTCTTTAAATCCTGAAGAATACGCTTGAACCCCTAACCATAATGATAATCCAAATTACTTCCCATGATACCATACCAATTACTTGAGTTCTTATGCTAGTGACTAAAAATCATAACCCTTGCCCTGATTGACGAATCCTCACCCCAACTTCCATTCCCAAAAACTCATTGAATTCTAAACATATACAACCATGCAAATATAAAACTCCCCTGACACATCCGAAGAACAAACAACTCCTGCAACTGACACCACTATCTTCTTGTTACCACTCCTCTCCTAGTAACGGTAGTGCTTGAACCTAAAAGTTCTTCCATAGGCAATCGCTGATCATACCAGAATAGATGATAATACCACTGAACCCTGACTTCACTAGAGAAGTAACCCGATAGCCCTAATTAAAGATCCTCCAAACAATACCCCTGAATTGATCCCGACAAAACTCAGAACAACAACTAAACACATTGAAACCCACTCAACAAGATACGACCCACTACTAATTCATTGAATACTTTCGGCATGCAGAATGGCATATCACAACCTTGACAACCTATACAATAGTAGAGAACCAACCCGAGATATAACTTACCCAAACCCAACAAAATTCCAACATAAAAAAAATTTCCCGATAACAAACCAGAAGAAGACAGGAGATGACAAGATCTAACAACGGGATCCTATTTCCTAAAGGATTCTAGGGATCCACAAGCTTTGAGCTCCAGATGAGCCCCCAACTGTCCTGCTTACAATCCGGACCGAAAGACCCTGAGATGACCATCCAAGAGTTCCAAAATCCCTTGCTGGACTGAACCAAAGAACACCGGGGTCCATTCCGAAATACTGCAAATAATCTCCGGTGAGGTGAACTCCTGCCTCCACGCATCGATTGGCTCAGTATCTGCACCTGAGTCGGAACCAGAACCTGACCCCCTCCCCCCCTTCCTGAGTGCTCAACACCATATCGAAAACATTATGCAAACGATCTGAATATACCCAAGAATCCTTGTCTCAAAGGCTTCCTAGATTCTCTAAGACTCTCCCCGATTCGAGTATGGATCCTATGCTTTCAGTAGTACGGGCCCAATACTACATTCCACACCTATCCATACTTTCCTCAAGAATCCTCCTGAATCCTCTAATTCACCTTCTCAATCCATATACCATACACTCGCTAACCAGCAGAACGAAACCCATTGAAGCAACTCCCTAGGCTTTCCTAGGTTCCTAACCTCACATTGCCATCAGCTGCTGAAGAACTCCCCATAATGCCAGCCACCCACCTCATGAATACAATCACTTATAACGGTTGGACTCAGACAAGAGCTACGTAATAGGGTCAAATCCATCACTTTGAGATTATTCAAACCTTGTCACATTTGACTTGACATGTTCACTTAGTAGCTAACTCCTATCACCTAAGAGTTCTACAAAGCACAAAGTAAGAAACATTTGTGCAGTATCACTCCAATCCACATAATAATCACAAGAATCCAATCCCACATACTACCATCCATACTAGGAGCTCCCACTCCCACTACTGATTGCCTTACACATCCAAATCATACCCAAACCAGCATCCCATGCTTCCTAGGCTACCAGGCATCACATAACAGGCCAACCTGTCATTAGATATTAGAACTAGCATGTAAGTCTACAGGCTCATACAATAGGCATACAAGGCATCTTTCTTAGCATTCTATCATGCAAAAACTGAGCAGATCCTTAGCCCTAACTAGCATGTAATTCACAGATTCACAAATCAAAGCATATTAGATAACACGTATGGGTATTTTGGAAAAACTTACTTGAGCTCAGTTGATTGCATGCACCACGTCCTTTCTTCTTTTATAAAAATCCCATTCTATAAATTATATTTCTTTTTGAAAAACTTTACCAAATCCTTAGTTTGAGTTCAAACACACCCAAGAGTGTGCCTGAATCCCTCAAACCAAGGCTCTGATACCAACTTGTAACGTCCCAAAATTATGACATAAAATTTTTGTTTTTGGATTAGTAAATCGTTAATACATAACATTTCCATGAAACAAAGTTAATTGAGATTTATAATAACATCATAAAATCAGAGTAAATCACATAATGCATAAACATGTGGTGTGTGCTCTGCAAGCATCCCGAGCTCTTCTATTTGAAAACTGAAGTACCTAAAACATAAACTGGAAACCGTAAGCACAAAGTTTAGTGAGTTCCTCAAACTACCACATACCATACATACACGAATAAACACATAATAGGCTCCTCCTTGTCATCGGGCCTCGTTCGGTAATAAATCAAGCCCCGCCCAGTATACATGTAAAACATATGGCTGATATAGACAAATAAACATATCAATACATAACACATGCAATAATTATGAAGATACATAGCATACAAAATGGTCATCAGGCCCCGACCAACATCGGGTTGTACCCGGTAATCAGAAGAACACATACAGATAACTAGCATATAATATACTCATTATTCCCCGCTCGGTAAACATAAAACACATAACACATGCAAGAGTCATGCAGACAACAAGCATACTAAACATAACAATCATGGTCCGACTTTGGTGTCTTCGACCTGCTAAACATAGTGAGGAGACTCACCTCGCATTGCCGAATCCCACAGAAAGAATCTCTGGCTACTGCCTCGCAAGAATCCCCATGCTATCAATCACAAGTTAAACATCCATCAATAATTAGATCTGACCCGCACTATGTGTCCAAACCAATGTAAAAGGCTTTTTTTACCCTTTTCATAACTTCGCTCAAAACCAAGGCCCCATTCAACAATCCAAAGGTCCAATCTCCACATAAACACCCAAGGTCAACCCTGATCACACTTCTGGTCAAAGTCAAAACATGATGTGTTGCCCCTTGGACACGTCGTGTTCCTCCCTCGTCTAGATAATCGGGAAAACTCCAGCCAACACGTCGTGTTGGCTTGCAAACACGTCGTGTTTGCCCACATTTCAACAACTTAATACATTAATGTAACGCCTGGTTTTGAAAATTTTTTATTGTGTCTTCGGAGGCCAAGGGTATAAGCTTAATCTGACGGTTCGGTCTTTTAGGGGTTTTGAGTTTTGTTCGAAGGGTCTTAAGGATTGGGGTGTATCTAGGAGCATAGGGATTCTTGGCACATTTTTGTGGATATAAGGTTCGGCGGAAACGGACTTAGAACAAAGAAGTTATACTACTTTGAAGTTGTTGGCAGAATTGGTCCCTGAATGGAAAAGTTGGCATTTCAGCCCATGCATGCAAGGTAGCAACTAGGTGAGTACACCCAATGTAATGTGGACAAGTGAAAAGCAGGAGGTTTGAGCAGTACGCCCAATGTACTAGAATTACACCCAACATAGTGCCCAGGATATTCAAACCCTAAATGTGCACTATTTAAGCAACTTTAGACTCAAGGTTCTTCATTCTTTCAGCCCCCCACTGTGCCTTAAGCCTCTTTTCAAAACCCTAACCCTAATTGTGAGTGTGTGAGCTTGGAAGGCCATCTTTGAGTGTATTTTAGTGTTCATGAAGAAGAAGTGATCATCTTGGAGACTCATTGATCAAGGAAGAGCTTTTGGATCCAGGTTCTCCAGCTCATTCGCAATTCTCAGAAAGGTATAAAGTTTCTATCTTGCCTCTTGAATGCTTAGATCTATTATGATGAGTTTTGTACATTTTTGGTCCCAAGGATGGAGCTTTATGGTTCAAATTGGATTCCTAGGCTTAGAGTTGCCACTCTCAGTGTTAAATGAGTCCTATGGCAGAAAGTTGCCATCTTGAATGTCTTAATAGGTTCATGCATGAATTAGACCATTTTCATGGAAGTAGATTCTCATTTTTGGAATTTGAGCTTATGTAGGACATGCAAAGTCACCAAGTTCGTGACTTTATGGATTCAGACGTTAAGAGGAACTTAGATGTATGATTTGGACCGTTAACTGGAAGCATTAAGTGCTTAATAGCAAAAAGAGCTTAACAGGGGAGTACGTTGGGCGTACAAGTTGGTACACGCAGCGTACATGTCACAAGTCCAGTACGCCCTGCATACAACTGAGTACGCCCCACGTACTCAGTCAGAGTGGGTCTTGAGTTAGTGGGCCTCGGTTTGGGCCATTCCTAGGACTTGGCTACTTTGGACCTTAGTGGGCCATCAGAAGTCAGATATTTTGGGCTAAGATTATGTTTGGGCTTTAGGGTAAGGCCCATTAGAGGGGTTGGGCCAATTTAGAAAATTGGGCCATTAGTGGGACACTAGTGGGCTTGGGAAGTCCGCCTAGTTTTGGGCCTTTCATGTTATGGTTTTGGGTTTGAGTTAGTGGGCCTCGGTTTGGGCCATTCCTCGGACTTGGCTACTTTGGACCTTAGTGGGCCATCAGAAGTCATATATTTTGGGCTAAGATTATTTTTGGGCTTTAGCATAAGGCCCATTAGAGGGGTTGGGCCAATTTAGCAAATTGGGCCATTAGTGGGGCACTGGTGGTCTTAGGAAGTCCGCCTAGTTTTGGGCCTTTCATGTTATGGTTTTGGGCATTGGGTTTGGACCAAATTAGATCAGGGGTAAAATGGTCATTTTACCCCATGTATATGGAAGCCAATTTTCTGACTAGGTGTACGGATTGGTATTGATAGCTCGGGAAGTTGGCAGGGCAGCAACTAAGGATGAAATTCGGGAAGCTTCTTCATTTGAGGTGAGTCTTATCACCATACCAATGGGTCTAAGGCACCAAGGTCGGCCCATTTTATGATATGTGGTACACTAGCTATAGTAGAGATATATGGTATGATATTTAGCTTTATGCTAAGTTGTATGCTAGTGATTATGTGATATTTGCATGAAAGACCAAGGGGGAGCCCATGGAGCTTGGATGTAAGACCATGTGTGGGATCCCATGGTCGTCCGGCAGGGAAAGACCATGGGGGGACCCCATGGAACTTGGATGTAAGACCATGTGGGGGAGCCCATGGCTGTCCGGAAGGGAAATACCATGGGGGGAGCCCATGGCACTTAGGTGTAAGACCATGTGGGGGAGCCCATGGCGTCCTTATGCAGGGATATATGGTAGAGATAGTTGTTATAGCTAATGTTATATGGTAGAGATAGCTTTATGGCTAATATGATATGTGGTATGTGGTAGAGATAGCTTTTACAGCTAATGTGATATATGTTATGTGGTAGAGATAGCTTTTATAGCTAATATGATATGTGGTATGCGGTAGAGATAGCTTTTATAGTTAATATGATATGTGGTATGTGGTAGAGATAGCTTTTATAGCTAATATGATATGTGTTTATATGGATTGTGTGTGGGGTATGCTCTGGGAGACTCACTAAGCTTCGTGCTTACGTTTTACAATTTTGGTTTCAGGTATCATCGATTTGGAAAAGAAGAGCTCGGATTGATCACAATGCACACACCTATGATTTCCGCAATGAATGATTTCAGGATGAACTTTGATAAATGATTTACTTAACGATGATTTGAAATGTTTGAAAGAAATGGTATTAATGTTTTAGCTATATTAAAAATGAAATTTTTACCCTTGATTTCTGGGTTGTTACAATTAAGCGACATTCTCCGATTCCAAGAGCTCCAAAGCTCAGATCCAGACCAAAATGAGACTTGGAAGGGTAAAGTTTCCATCTTTACCCATAGGGACTACCAAAAAAAGGTCCAAACCCAACCAAAAAGGCTTGATAGCAAGGGTTTAACCAATAATCACTTTATCCATAAAGATATAGCTCCAAAACACAGATCTGACTTCCTTGAGCTGGAAAACCACGTAAAGTTGCCAACTTTACGTTTATCCATGTCTAAATGAAGCTCTTAAGCTTAAAAGGGACTTAATAATTGACTTAATGCATGCATTAAACCATAAATCTCATAAATCTTGAACCTTTATGCTCAAAGGGACCAAAACAAACTCATATCTCGAATAACAAGCCCTTAAATGACTTCACACTCTCACCAACCCAAAAAGGGATCAAAAACGCAACAAGGCACAAAAAGAGAGATCTAAACATATACAATACAAGATGCAAACTTGATACCTCAAAAAGCTTCCTCACAAAATGATGATTATGGATCCAAAGCCTTTTCCCCAAACAAAGCAACTTCAAAATCTCCTCTTCCTTTACAAGGACCAAAAATGAGCACCAAGAAAGTCTTACTAGCTCAAGAACACTACCAAGAGACTTAAGGATCCATTTTAGGGTTTTAGTGTCAGTGGAAGCTAGTATGGAGACCATCCATTAGGGCTTAAAGAGATTATATAGGATGCAACATCCTAAAATTTGGGTTTCCTTCCCAGCTTCCAACACGTTGTGTTTAGACACCAACACATTGTGTTGACCTTAATGAGAACCGCGCTTTTACTTAACTAAACACACCATGTTGGTTCCTCCAACACACCGGGTCTAGTCCTCAAAATGGGATTCATTCCTTACAATTGCTCCTCAAGATTTCGGGTGTTACAATTACTAATATTAGTAATTACATATGTCAATAAGAATTTGTAATAATAATTGTAATCACATTTGATTATGATTGTAATCACATGTGATTGATCAATGTTCAACAAGTATGCTCAACAGAACTATAATCACATGTGATTGATGAATGTTGAACAAGTATGCTAATGTGATTATATAAATGTTAATACTAATTTGAAATCACATGTGATTATGTGCTAAAATAAATGAATTTTTTGAATATTGGATTAAAACATTAAGTAATCACATGTGATTTGATATTATTTTATATTAACAGATTATTAATCACATATGAATAACTTACTATACGCTTCTTTATAGGTTGAATAGCCATTCACTAAACATTTCTTCTTTTGTTGTCAGTTTAGTTTTCAAGTAAATGGATTTTTCTTTGTAAGGGGACTTGTTGGTTGGTCCAGGTTTCATTTTCTTTTTTTGAGCTAGTTTATCAGGGAAATTTTGTTGTTCATAAACTACAGGCACAACCACTTTAATATCATTTTTCGAATGAAGCAATTTCTCTCAGTTTTTTCTTCATAACCATTCATTGTCTTTTCGAAATAAGAGTTGACCTTTTCCTCATTTAGGAACTGTAAGGCATTTCTGATGTGTTCCTACGAATATTCTTCAGAGCATTTTCTATAGTTTTGTCCACATCTTCTTTAATTTTATTATATATAAATAATATGAATGAAAAATAATTATTTTTCATCATATGTGGATATAAGTTTTAAACACCTTGTAATCATATATGATTTTAAAACACTATACAATATTCATATCATATTCTAATCATGTGATTGAACACACACACACACACACACACACACATATATATATATATATATATATATATATATAGAGAGAGAGAGAGAGAGAGCTATGATCATGTATAAACATTAAGTATTGTATGAATGTAAGACTAATTCTAGATCAACCATGTGATAAAGGTATAATATTAATTTTAACTATAATTAATTTTTATGAAAAATATATGAAACATTTAAAAATCCTTTAAATTAGGTATGTTAGTTTCACCTTATAAAAAAAATCGTTGCATGCTTCATCCTAGGGAATAACACTACCAATTTCATCACTATAAAAAACAATTCGACCTCAATAAATCACATGTTTCAATCGATTTTGCATGGTAGTAATAATCTCCATAACTTTTCTTCACCTTTCTCAATCAAACAAAGGGTTTATTGAAACTAATACTCAATACCCAACCCAAAGAAAAAGCAAAGAGTGCAGAATTTATTAACTAGGTCGCATTCTGACCATAAACCAGATGACTATCATCATTCTTTATATATTCTTCTTAGATGCAGTCAATCAACTTGTGCTATTGTCTTGATTTAGCCAAGAAAATTTCTAGATAATTTCCATTATTGTTCATATTTCGTAACTTCACAATGTCGGTTCATACAACATATAAAGAGGCATTTTGTTTCTATAGGTTTTTTTCAATTATGTACGGTTATGTGATAAACCATCGCCATTGGATTGAAGATATGCGAGACGTTGCACTTAAACAAGATGATCCTAATGGTCACGGTTAAATATTGGATGTTAGGGGCGACACTGGGTTCACTACTTTAGGTATTGTAAAACATGTCAATGCTAAAAATGTGACTTATCTGTAACAATCACTTCATCATTTTGCAAAATCTAAGGAGAATAAGTCTTTAAAGGAGCGGATGATTATTAAGGGGGAAGCTAAAGATCTTCCTTTAAAACAGATTATGCGAATAAAATTTGTGTCAGATCAAAGGTATAACCTCTAAATGTTCATTCTTATGTGTTTTACTTGGCATCTTTGAAGTGATTATTGGTATTTGTGTAATTATATAGTTAGTTGATTGAGGGCGTATTTGGATGTGTCATTAAACTGGTTATTGAGACAATTGAGTGTTTACATAAAGTAATTATATGATTTCTCAATTTGTGAAAACAAAAAGATTTTAATAATCGAGGAAAGAATTGACAAAATAAAGATAATTATTGAGATATGTGTAAAATTGACCAATTATCCATAGCTTGAAGCAACTGATTATCCAATACCAATTTTACAAGTCAGGGAAAAAGCAATTGGGATTTTAAAAGTGATTGTTGTTTGATGCAAGAAACTTGTAGTCCACCATTTCAACACTAATGATCCTTATGTCATCACCAAACTCGGAGATCGACTATCTTTAAAATATATAATTACTTATCTGCTTCAAATTATCATTGAACTCCAACATTTGGTTAACTTGGTTCCATGTAATGTTGTAGTTGCAGACAACAAAGACGAAGCATATAAATAGTTGATTGAATAATGTCTAGAATAAAGAAATGACTTTCTCGCTTGTAGTCAAGTTGTAAACTTGGTAAATTCTAAATTTCTAAACTTCAATCTGCATTTATATGGCTATATTCTTACAAATTATGGTTTTACTTTGTGACATGAAGTGTTTAATAAAGACGTTTTCAAGGTTGATGATAAGATTAGGCATGCTCATGTAAAATAAGAGACAAAGAAACATCCCGGAAGGAAGAAAAACGAAAATTCCTAGTTCTCCTTCGTTTAAATTCAATGCACATTCACATGCATTTGTCCAAAGTTCGCAGTCCCAAATTATTGTTCCAGTCATGTTGATGTTGGGGTAAGTTCTCAAAGTACCATTAACATCCTCCTTGATGTATTACCTTTTTTCATCTATTCAAACATAAAGTCAGAATGTTCACGTTAATTTAAATAAATGTTTTAATCATGTATGTTGCAATTGAGCTTTGCATGTCTATATTCTCGTAGCCAGATACTTGTTGAGACAACTATAATTTGGTTCTTTTGTTGCTTCCAAAGACCAATAGGTAGCCCATATTTGGATAAGTGTAATATCATAATAATACTTCAATTAATCAATTGTTAACTCTTAAGGAATAAAATTTGATTATTAAAGAATTAAGATTGGTTGATGGTGGTGGTTTGCGGTGATGAAGTCTTGATGGTGGCATTTTAATGTAAATATATGGCAAGAAAGGATGGTGATGCATGTGGTAATCGATATCGATCGGAGAAAGTGGAAACTCAAAATTTTAGACATTGTATTCTTCAAGAGTGTTTAAATTCTTAAAGAAGTCTTCATTTGTATTAAAAACTTGTGGTGTTATATGCTAGAACACTATATTCTACAAGAATAGTTTCAATTGTATAAAACAATTGTGGTGCTACAAAATTATCACTTTAATTCTTAAAGAATTTTTCAATTGCATAAAGAATAATATCTAAAGAATTAAATCTGTTAAACCATCTTTAACCATAAATTCTACAAAAATATTGTTAATTTAAATCAATTGTTAGTGCAAAATTTTAGAAGAATATTTTATTCGTTGTTAAGTGATTCTTAATCCTCACTCCTTACAAATCAAGTTAAGGTTCAAAATTTTGCAATATATTCTTAATGAGTTTTTTATTAGTATTTCATACAAAAAAACATTTGATAATTTTTCTAGGAAACGTGCATGCAAATTATATTAATTTAATTTATATTTTATTTTATTAATTAATTGGACTTACTTGCCTAAAATGTTGGTAATTTTCATTCCGCTCTTAATAAAATGTTATATATGCACTTATCATTAATTAAGTTTAATTATATAGTAAAATGTTATCTTATGTGAATACCATGCACCCTAAAATCACAAGTCTTGCGGTTCTTTTAATCTAATTGTTATAATTTGATCAAACATTCATATAATACTTGTGATTCATATTTGAAACTAAACCCCTCTCTCTCTCTCTCTCTCTCTCTCTCTCTCTCTATATATATATATATATATATATATATATATATATATATATATATATATATATATATATATATATATATATATGATTGATGTATAAAAATTAATTTTTTTAATCACATTTGATTAAATTTCTTTTAGGTAGTTAAAATATGGTAATCATATATAACTAAACCAGAGTATGGGTTGTTTATTTATATAATCATATTTTATTGATGTATAAAAGATCAAATTAAAATAAAAGTAACAACAAAAAAAAAATTTATGATTGAAAAGTTGTGTTTATAATCACACTAGCTGTAAGACCCATATATTACATGGGTTCATTTTAAAAAAAAAATAAATATAAAATTCTAAACATTTAAGAAGTTTGAATTTATAAGAAAAATTAGAAAAATATTGAATTATTAAAATAAAAGTGTTTTTTCTCTTTTAAATTTAAAAAAATAATTTAGATAAATAAACAAAGGAAATTAATGGGCTTTAATTTAAATTTTTTGAAATTAAAAAGAAAATCAATTAATGAAATTGAAATAATTTATTATTATATTTATTACAATTAATAAATTTAATTGAAAATTTTATAAAATTTAATAAAAATAAAACAACTACTAAATGTCATATGGAAAAAAAAAATTATTCAAAATAACCACAAAATGGCATATGGCAAAATCAATAAGAGTGTGACATGTGACAAAAAAAATTTCAATTATTAGAGTAAATATGATTTTAATCATATATGACAAAAACATTTATGATTATAACAGATGTTAATCATATATAATTTAAAATACTATTATAAAATCCAAGCGTTATTATCACAACAGATTATAATAACATGTGATTATAACATATCTCAATCATATGACTTAAAAATATAAACATAATTTTTGTTTTTTATAATCACTTACGATTAAATTATTATGGATTTAACAAACTAATCCATAATTCATTTAATCATATATGATTATATAGAAATATCAATATGTTTCCAATAATCATATGTAATTATACCTTGTATTAATCATATGTGATTATAATCATCATATGTGATTATAATCATTCATGAGTATAATCATTTAATCATATGTGATTATTTATAAATATCAATATGTTGTTGTATAATCATATGTGAATATATAAAAACATATAAATATTTATAGACAATATTCAAGAAAGAGTTAATTATAATTTGTATTAATCATATCTAATTATGAATTACATCCAAAAAGACTTTAAAATGTACAAATTACATGCAAAAGACTTTAAAATAATTGACACATAAACAATTTTTAACACAAAATAGCGTTAAATATCTTCTCCTTCACCAACATTCTTCCCTCTAAACCTATATATAACTAAATTATGTTAATAATCATATATGATTGGACAAATATATTTTTAATAACTATATATATATATATATATATATATATATATATATATATATATATATATATATATATATATATATATATCTTTGTTTTTACCTCCTCTTTCAACATTCTGTTCTTTTTCATTATTATCAACATTTTTATCTGCTCTTTCATCTATATTCTTTCTCTCCAAAGCTGAATATTAATAAAATATTTTATTAATCATATGTGATTATATAAATATATTTTTAATAATGATATCCAATTTAGACATATATACTAATTTTTACCTCTTCCTTCAACATACTCTTCTTCTTTATCATCATAACCGTTTTTACCATGTCATTCATCTATATTTTTTCCCTCCACACCTGAATTTAAGTAAAATATGTAGTTAATCATATGTGATTTTTAAAAAAAATTAATAATCATGTCATCTACACTTTTGCCCCCTTCCACACATCATCATCACAAAGTTTTTCATTATTCACACCTACCTCATCATCCTGACTAACTTCAACATTCTAACCACCTTCAATACCATCATTATACTCTTCATCATCTTCATTACTACCTTCAACATTATCATTTTCCTTTTCTTTATTATCATATTCATTCTCATCATCAAAAATGGTATCCAAATGGACTTTCAAATGATTCAATGTGATATTTTCAGGAAATTTATCGATTCCCTTTTCGGTTAACATACGTAACTTTCTATACTTCACCAGAACCATTTCTTCATAATCCTAAATCACAAATGATTGGAAGTTTATATTAGCATACATGATTAAAGATTACGATCATTAAATATTGAGAAATAATCTAGTATAATTGTTATAATTAAATTTACCTCCTCATTCAAATCTCTTTCAACAAACTCTTCATTAAACTCTCCAGTACCAAAATCACCCAACTCTTCTTTTTCATAACTTTCTCTCAGTTTCATCTTCTCTGACGTCCAGTGACAGATCACTGGACGTGTTCTTTCAACTTGAATGACCTCAGAATGGACACTATCTACATAAACCAACTGCAAAAGAAGAAATAGTTGTCATTACAATCATATGTGATTAAAAAAATTTATTTATAAATCACATGTGATTATAGCAATTCAGATTTAAACATAACTGTAAAAACACCTTAAAATCACATGTGATTATAAATGTGAGATTCACATATAAATTAACATGATATACCGATTCACATGTGATTAAAATATTTGTCATGACAATCATATGTGATTAAAAAAATTACTTTTAAATAACATGTAATTATTACAATTTAAATTTTGTAAAACACCTTAAAATCTGATATGATTGTAAATATAATAAGATTTACATATAAATTAACAATGCATGTTGATTCACATGTGATTAAAATATTTTTCATTACAATCATATGTGATTAAATAAATTTACTTTTAAATCACATGCGATTATAGCAATTTAGATTTTAACATACCTTTAAAAAATCTTGAAAATCACATGTGATTAAAGATAACGAGATTCACGTATAAATTAACATGGCATATTGATTTACAAGTGACTAAAATATTTATCATTACAAATCATATGTAATTATAAAATTTTACTTTAAATCATATATGATTATTGCAATTTAGACTTTTAACATAAATATAAAAATCCCTAAAAATCATGTGTGATTATACAGATAATGAGATTCACACGTGACTGAAACATAAATGCTTCTAGCAATTTAGATTTTAACATAATAGTAAAAAAAACCCTAAAAATCACATGTGCTTAAAGATAACGAGATTCATATATAAATTAACATGGCATACTGATTTACGTGTAATTAAAATATTTGTCATTATAAATCATATGCAATTATAAAAATTTATTTTTAAATCATACGTGATTATTGCAATTTAGATTTTTCACATAAGTATAAAAATCCCTAAAAATCACATATGATTATACAAATAATGAGATTCATAGTTGATTAATAATATATGATTAATAGAAGATGAGTTATTAAACATACCACTAAATAAGCAGATGGTCCAACAAAATTGCTTGTCGAACTGGATGGATCATAAGATTGTTTGGTTTTAACCAAACAATCTATCAAATATGAACACCAATCGATGTTGCTTATCTTGGTATCCTCCATGATGTACTTTAGTGGGGAAGTATTTGCTTTTCCTGAAGAGCTTGATTCAATCAAAGAGTTGATCAACAAAGCTAAAAAATTCATTTTGAAATTCATATCCGCTTTGTTGGATGAAACAATCTTCATTTTTATCTCCTGAAGTCGAATCATGCTCTTGTTTTCAAATTGTTGTGTCCATTCCTCATAAGTATTATCCTCTATTGTTCTTAATGGAAGTTCCGAAAACTTTTTCCTTCCTAATGGAAATCCAAGGATTTGATGGACTGATTCTCTAGTCACATCAATCTTGCCTCTTTGAAGAATAATTTTCTTTGTTGTCGAATCAAACTTCTCAAGAACAAAGCAACTTAGTGCCCCTGGCACCTCTGTCATCTTCATTTTCAAAAGATCTCCAAAACCGATATCTTCTACACAATCTTTTTGAACTTCATTGAAACCTTGAATTACCGATAGCAAAGCTCCAGGGGAGCACCTATCATCAAATACAACAATTAATGAATTAAATTCATATGTGATTATAAGGATTAATGTACTTAGTATACATGTGTGATATTTGAATCACATGTGATTTAATTTAAAAAACACAAAACTTAATCATATGCGATTGATGTTTTTGTGTTTATAAAAAAAAAGATAATAACATGTGATTATAATATGGATAATCATATGTGATTGGTGTCTAAAAATTGTTTTTCAAATTATATATGATTTTAATAATATATTATTAAAACATTTTTTATTATAATAGATTTTAATCATATATGATTTAAAACAAAATATATAAATGATGATAATCACAAAAATATACCTGTTTCTCAATGTATCAAAATGCTTCTTTATTTGCTTTTTCTTTTTTCTCTTTTTCTCCCTTGTTTCAAAATCGGAATCTTCATTTTCATCGACAAGTTTTTTTTCTGTACTTAAAACTACTGCTTTTCTCTTTTTTGAGTCTGGTTTTTCCTCTACAAATATCATAAATGTCATATTAAGAAAATCACAAATGATTAAACAAACTCATAATAAATAAGCATACAATGTTCAACTCAAATTCTAATCACACATGATTGAATTATACCTTTGTCGTTTTTCCTTTTTGATATTTTTTCCATTGTTTCTTCTTCACTTACTTTTTTTTCTTTCCCTTTTAACTTTCCTGAGATGTATAAATGTAGATATAATCAGAAAATAAAAAATGATTAAACCATACCATGATAAATAAGAATCCAGTTTACATAACATATGTTAATCACATGTGATTGTATATCTCTTGTATATAAAATATGTTAATCACATGTGATTAAAACATAATGTGGGATGTTTGTGTATAATCATATGTAATTGATGTATAAAGGATGTTTAGGTGTATAATCACATGTGTTTTATTATACCTTTGTCATGTGATTGAATATCTTTTGATAAATATAAGATGGTAATTAAAAGTAGTTAATGTACAAAAGATGTGTTTAAAACAAAAGTAAGTAACTACAAAAACAAGTCTAAGGTACTCCCAGAAACAACTTTACAAAGTGAGCATACCTCAAATGACTAGTGAAATCCATAGCTTAAAAAATGAAAGATAGAAGAGATAAGTTAAGATAGATCGTGGCTCGAGCTGAAGAATCGAAAGTGGGTAACAATTAATATAAAACACCAAAGCAAGATTCGGAAATTGAAAAAGGAGGTGCAAGAGTTGAGGAGACCTACCCTCTACAAGTTGTGGGAAGGACTTGTGGGTCATTCAAATGACAATAAGACAATGCACGCTAATGTGATTAGGGTCCTCGAGGTCGATGCTCGATGCGAATGCGCGGACAACAAGTAGGTGTGGCGCACAAGTAGTAATTACCAATATATGTTTATCAATGTGCTAAAAACCCATAAAGATATAAAATGAAACCAAATGTAACAATCATACACTTGAATCTAATGGTAATTAGTTAACCAGAATGCAAAATGCATGGGGATTTTTGATTCTGTAGAAACTATTCCCATAATTAGACCAGACCATGATGCGCCAAAGCGTGATGTGTTGGATACGCTTGGATGCGCGCATGCAACATGTAGGTCGCATTGCCCCACACTTATGTTACCCATAGACCCTCACATCGCATCGCAACGATCACATCACCGCATCAAGCGCGCTTTTTTAAACCAAGAACTTAGTCAAAACCAAGCTATGTAAAAACAAATAGCCAATACCTACTTCCTAAAAAAGTAACTTCTAAAGATTACTTGAACTAGTAACTAATAAGTGGTTAAAAAGGAAATATAAAAACAAATAACAATGACTTACAATTATATTAACGGCATTTTGGTCAATAAATTTGTTGAATAAAGAGACTTCTTTTAGTTACTGGAGCAACAAACCTGTATTCCTAATATCAATGCTCACAAATTGTAGTTTACAAATTTTGACAGTTATATGTGTTGTCCAGCTGGACAGGAGAATAAGCCGAGATATATATGTAAAGAAATCTCAACTCAGGTATTGATGGGGCATAAGAGCAAAATTGGAAATACTAAAATTAGAAAAAAAAGAATTAAAGCTCAAGGATTTTACAAGAATCTTGTAGTTTGGAGGAGGACCAATATGTGCTATGATTTCTGGTTTCTTGTTATTTACCTACCATCTGATAATCACTTTCACAACACACATGTGAATGTTGCGTTTTGAATGATAAACAATAAAATGAATTTAGTTTTGTTTGGATATTTACAAACCACCATATTGTTTTTAGACATTTAAATATCCTCAATTTATGCAAGTTTGTGTAGTATTATAAACACATTTTTCACTGACAGGTTGAGGAAAAAAATTTGCTTATCAGAACTTGTTCAGACCATTTACAATATATTATTGTCTGCAAACTGTTCTTCAATTACTAAAAGTAAACATGCTCACAGAATCTTGGTCAATAACTTTGACATCATAGAAAAAGGTATGTAAATCATCTTCCCTGTCTTCATTTTCAAGATTATAATCAAGTTTTGCTTGTTTGAACAGGAGAGATTAAAGATCAGATAAATAGTAGGGATCTTTTGTACATATGAGTAATCATTAAATTCAATGATTTGAATTAATATTTATGGGAAAGTCTCATTTTAATGCAGATTAATGACTTAATGAAGAAACTAATATACTTGTTGCATATTTACAGTATCAACAAAGGGTTAGATTTGAAGTCTGTTACTAGAAAGCTTATGTAACCACAAAATTAAGAACTCACGAGGAGACAATAAAGAGGAATTGCAAACAACCATGTTAATTGCAATTTCACTTCAAAAATCTAAAATCAAAGTATATCAACCATGTTATTCTCCTCCGATGTTTTCTCATTGCAAACAAAAACCAAGAGAAGGACTGCGTATACGTAACCAAACACTTACAGCATTATCGCAATGTCTATAATTGCAATAATCAGATGCTCATTGTACGATTAAAAAAAAGAAGAAGAAATAGTAAAAATCGATATCGCTCACCTCAGTTATTTGAACTTGAAAGTTGAAACGAATTTTGGCTTGCTGCTGCTGTGCGTATGCACAGCTGATGGAAAATGCCGTCGATTTAGGGTATCGGTAACTGCTAGCTATCGATCGATTTGGGGCAAGGGGGAAATCGTCGTCGATATGGCGGTGAGGTGGGAGGAAGTTTTAGGTCAAATTTTTTGAGGAAAGAGTTTATTTTAGTTTGAACCCAAATCCAAAAACCCTTGGTAAAAATTAAAAAATTTGAGGTGACAGCTATATTCCCGATTTAATTTTTTAACTGTATAATCAAAATCATATATTCTTCTATCTTTTCTTTTCCTCTCTGTTTTTTTGACAAAAATAAATCCAACTCCAAAATAGGATAGAAGAAAATTTTTGTGTTTCTTGATTTAATTTGCATTTGAAACGCCTCCCAAAAATTAAATTACAACAAGACAAAAGAATGACCAATCTGTGCACAAAGGCAAACACTTTGTGTAGAATTACTCTTGTTAAATATTACAATGATTGTAATATACATGTTTTTCTTTCGGGTCTCATTCTATATTTATCTGATATCTAATCTACGTGTATGACTCGTTAGGTTCAAGATAAAGTAGTTGGCACTTGGCAGATACACATCATTCGACCATAGAGCAGCAATAATATATTTTTGAAAAAGGGACAAGTTGTTTATCATGCTTATGCTTATGGATGGAAAAGTCTTTTTTGATCAACTATATAAATGCAAAATGTGACTTTCCAACATGTCGATACAACTTATCGCAATCAAACAAAATTGTCATCAAGTCATGTAAATGTAGTTCACCATTTTCTTTTTTTAAATATTGCAATACAAAAGTTACAACAATAGCCCCTGTAGTTTTACTGATTTTCACTTTTCTAAAATGAAACCTGCAAAAATTTCTTTTTTTAGGTATAAAGTTGTATTAAACAACCAGAAATGTAAAAAGAAAGAAAGCTATATGAAACGTACAAAGATGGTGTTTGGGAGATATTTTATAGGCTTAAAGTCGTTTTTAGAAAAAAACTTTTTATAAAAGATCTTTTCTCAAAAGTAAATGTTTAAAATGTGTTTCGATGTAAAAAAACAAAAGTTCCAAAAGTTAGATTTTGTGGCTTTTTGAATCATCTTATTCTCTCTTTACCCAAAAGTTGATTTCAAAAGATCTTTTCTCCTTTCCAAACAACTTTCAATTTTTTTGACTTTTTGGAAAAATAAAAAGTCAAAAAGTTATTTTTAAAGCAATTCCAAACACCCTCAAAAGGCAGAAAAACTTATTGTAGGCGGAGATTAAAAAAAATGATTTTTTTATTACCTCTTCCTTATGATTATTTCATAGACCTAAGGTTGTAGAACTCACTACTCGGTACTTGTTCCAAGTAGCGGGTACTCAAGAAGTACTCAGATTCATAGATTCATTAATTTATGTAGAAATATTTTTAGGAAATTATATATGTCAAAATCATAAATTGAATGAAAATTTATAACAAAATTAGATACATGTAAATAAACAAAAACTGAAAAACATACAATGGTCTCACTTTATTAATAATTACTGAAAATTTAAGATATATATGTAGTAGTAATCACTTGTGCCTGTTTTAAATAATAAATCATTACGTATATTATACATATTAATCACCGAGTTAGTCGAGTTTTAAAACATTGTTCGCTTTATTAGGGGGCCGATCGGGGAGTATTCAGATTCTGTAGCTTGCCTCGATAAGGGGTTGAGTAGGGAGTACTCAGCCGAGTAATCGGCCAACTCAGCAAGTTTTACACCAATGCATCGACCAAATGACGATTTTCACAAGTGTCATGTGCGAAATCTATGGCTATTTGTGGTATTAGGCTAACGAAGGCGGGGGCAAGGGAACAAGGAAAATTCAGGGGTGGGGGTAGGAACGCTGGACATTTCAGGGGCGGAAGCAAGGGAACAAGGAAAATTCAGGGGTGGGGGCAGGGATGCACTCCCCATCCCATTTGTCCCGGTTGACATCCCATACTTAGTGTTTTTTTAGAAGAACTTTATTATTATTGGTATGATATTTATTTTTTTATAATCTTTCTTTTTTAATGAGATGAGGTTACTTTTCAAAATTAATGTAGCCTACAAAATCAATTTTAGGTTAGATTTTAGCATAGGCTATATTCGTCACTTACATATACATTGCAAAGTATGGCTATTGGTATAAAAGTCGTTAAGTTTTCAAACAATTGTTGGTTTTACCATTTGATGTGCTTTGGACTCTATTAAACAATTGTTGGTTTTACCATTTGATTTGTTTTGACTCTTTTAAAGCCGGATATTTAATAGAGTCTATTAAAGCCGGATATTTAGGTAACCAACAGGTTACCGGTTACACAACGTAAGGTTACACTCTTACGTTGGCTTCAATCCCCACCCACCGTCATCTTCATCCCCAAACCTCCTTTGTCCTCTTCTTCTCTTCGCTCTTATCTTCTGAATCTAACCTCATGTGCGATGAATCGATCCATGATGGTCTCCTTTCTTCTTCTTCTCTTCTGAATTGAACCCCAACATAAACCCGATTCAGACCTTGAAGATTAGGGCATGTGACTGATCAGACTTTTCTTCCTCCATGAAATTCGATTCAGACATTGGGTGATGAACAGATCGATCTCCTCCACCATCTTTCCCTTTCGATTTTCCATATTGATATGAGGAGCTACCTTACTGCCGTCATGCTCACATACATCAGATTACATCATTGGAACATGAATCAGAGTAAAGGGGTTCATCACCTTCATCACCCAATTCAGACCTTGGAGTCAAGGTAGCACCTGTTCATCAACCAATTCAGACCTCTTTGTCTTCGATTTTAAGGAAAACACACCCATTTTGGGGTTCATCAATATCTGCTTTGTGATTAAAATTTGCACACAACACACAGTGTATGATTTGCTACTAATTTGTGTGTTATGTGTGTATTTTTGTGTTCCTATGTATTTCCAAGATGACCATGGTGAATAGGGTGAAGAAGAGGAGAGTGTTACCGGAGCTAGGTTTAGATATGGGCAAGAATGGGAGGTGGTAGTGAACAATATCAATATAGTTATGGTAGCGGTGGTTGATTTCAATGATGGTATCAGTGGTGGATTTCAGGTTTGATGTTTTTGGAAAACATGATGACCAAAGAGAATAGGGGATGAAGAAGACAATACAACGGTGGTGAGGGGCTACTGTGTGCACCATTAGTTATGGAGAATAGAGATGGTGATGGGTTAGATGAGGAGAGTTTGAATATTTATAGATACAAATTTCGATTTGCAGGTGGGAAGGTAATGGAAATGGAGATGATTTTAGGCATCTATAGGGTCGTTTGATAGTTGCTGACTAAGAAAGTGCTGATTGAGAAAGGTCTGTCTGAGTAATAAGTTCTGACTGAGTAAGAAACTATGCTGTTTGATTATACATCTGAGTGAATGTGCTGACTGATACAAAATGACAATTTTACCCTGATGCTCTTTATAGTAGTAGTAGTAGTAGTAGTAGTAATAATAATAATAATAATAATAATAATAAAAGTAATAATAATAATAATAATAATGTATACAAAAAACTTCCAGCATAAAAGACATTAAATATACTATTTTAGAGATTAAAACACAAAAAACCCTTTAGCTTACTGGTAAACATCATTCTATGTATAGAGGAGACCCGAGTTCAATTCTTGTAACCTCCAATTACATTTGTTTTTATCCAAGGCCAAGGGTATTATTGTAAAGTCTTGCTTTCTTTCTCAGTCAGCCTCCTGCCAATTCCTTTCTCAGTCAGACATTTCTTACCGAGTCAGATGACCAGAATTGGATAATTAAACACATTTTGCTGACCGAGTCAGCTAAAAACGTCTGACTTGACTCGGTCAGACGCATATCAAACGGGGCCTTAGATGGGTTGTATGTTACCGGCAGATAACCCCTAGAAGGGTATAAGTGCAAAAATTAAATCAAATATCAGGTTTTAATGAGCCCAAAACACATCAAAAGAAAAGGTAAAACCAACAATTATTTGAAAACTTAAAGATTTTTATAACATTAGCCCTTCTAAACAGCATCAAAAGAAAAGGTAAAACCAACAATTATTTGAAAACTTAAAGGTTTTTATAACATTAGCCCTTCTAAACAGCATCGCTTTGGAAATTAATAACATTTTAAAAAACTTTTCCTCTATTTAAAACCAATGATTTTTGAAAATACGAGTAACAATTAAATCCATATTAACCTATGAAAAAAAATTCTTGTAGTTGGAGCAAATTTTATTATAATACTGTTTTTATGAATAAACTTTAATCATCAGAGATGGGAGTTGTGTTTGAAATTGTGATAATAACTAAAAAAGGAAATTATCTATTTTATACTTAAACGGAGGGGCGAGGTGAATAACCAAAATATTTACAAGCCCTTTACGTTTTGGCTCAAACAAGCAACTTGAAGCAAAATGACTCCATGATCAAAAAAAAAAAAAAAAAAAAAAAAAAAAAAAAAAAAAAAAAACCTACAAATTTAACTCGACACTTTTCCAGACTCTACATCACTTTGCATACCAACTTCACCCACTGCAGAATCCTCTACCCTTCTATTTGAACGTGTCTCTTCCAAAGCCCTAAAATAAGCATAAGGACCCCATCCTAAAAAACAAAAAACAATGTCACTAAAATTTATAAACACTACACAAAAATACCAAAAAAAAAAAAAAAAAAAAAACTACCTTCAGAGTGATATGGAGCTGGAAAAAACTGCAGATAGCAAAAAATGGCAACTGTGAAACCTAAAATCCCTCCAGCAAAAACATCCTGCCAATGATGCCAATAATCATCCACACGTGAAACAGCTACAAGAGACGCCATAAGAATTGGAAGAAACACAATGCATAGTTTTGCCACGTGGCCCCTTCGATCAAACACTTTGATCTTCCCAGCTAAATACAATGCCAAAAACCCTAGACCCGCAAACGACCCTGCAACCCAATTTCAATTCCCCAACATTATTTATTATATAAATTCATAAAACTAAATAATCATTATTAATATTAGCAAAAAACTTACATGAAGAATGACCACTTGGAAAGCTCTTATGACCTTCTCTTATATCACTATCTTTCCCATGACACACAACATTCCCCCATTGATCATAATTCTACATAATTATAATTAAGAAATTATTTCATTTTCGGAAAAAAAAAAAAAAATTGGAGTTAAAAAGATAACAATACATTACATACATCAACTCCATCAGGAAAGCAACGCCAAAAGAAATCAGGTCTAGGGCGTCCAGTGGCGTCTTTTATAGCATCTGTGAGGACTCCGGTTATAAGTATAGAAAATAAGAGCCCTAAAATAGCATGGTGAAGATCGTATACATCTCTTCTCTTGAAATAGATGAATACAAACACAAGTATAGGCAACAACACCGCATACACCTGTAAAACAAATAATGTAAAAGTGGATTTTTGTTTTTGAGAAAAATAAGGTAAATGTTAACTACTCACGGGTACGGCCCACAAGGGAACGGTGTTATCTTTCATTGGGTATTTAAGATCTGTCATCATGTCTTTGCCCACAAAGCGGTAGAAAGGGTGAATGATGTTTAGAATGATTTCAATGATGGCAAGTAGTAGCAATATAAGCCAGTCATGCATGTGAAGCCTTGCCACCTTCCTTCCATGAGACTTCATGTAGAATAATTCAACCTCGTTTACCTCAACTCTACCCCCCTGCTGCCCCTGTTTACATAATTATATATGAATCTGAAAGCTATATATCATGCTTCATGAACAATCATAACAGCAAGACTTCTTGCAAGATTGTTTCTCATTCATATCTCCGTACAATTAGTGATTTGTCTTCTTCCCCGAATTATTATTTTTTTATGTGTTTTTTGCAGATCAAAAAGACTATGTGGGATTCAAGTCTCCAAGAGGCAGCCCTTGAGTGTGTTTCTAGTCCATTAAAAGAGAATACTATTCTCTCCATCGCATCAAAATTGTAAAGACTCCCTTTATTTTTTTATAGTTTTATGTAGTGTAAGAAAGATAAAAGAAATTATTGTAGAGAATAACATAAATATGATTCATAGATCCACCACTAGTTGAGTTTTATTGATAAAGATAACTCTCTTGAACCACATTAAAGGGTATTTTAGAAGAAGACGAAAGTATACAATAATTTGAGAATAGTGTGAAGATTTGAAAAATAAATAAATAATCGGTTCATACACTTGCATTGAGAATATCTAAAAGATGATTACGAACCAAAACTGGGGGTTTACTGACCTGAAACATATTCCGAATGATCTGAAGACTCATCCTTCCACTGAGCAAATCAAAATAGAAGAAAAAAGAAAAATCAGGCCGAATTATGCAATCGGTATTTCGAATTTTAAAACCCTACGAAATGCAGGGTTCAATTAACTAGTAAACCTACAATTACTCGCTTTGTGACTAACGGTTATATAATAACTAAAACAGAATATATGAATGTTACAAGAGAAAAATAATAATTTACAAAGATAAAGTAGAGAGGGATTGTGGTGGTTGTACCTGCAATCTGGACTCTGGAGAGATAATTTCGGGCAAAAATCAATGCGGCAACAATGGACCCAGTGTCATTCAAAATTCCCTTGTTCTAATGAGTGTAAGGTTGACTGATAATAATGGATGCATATGTAAGTGTGACTCGTCTGAGAGAGGGAGGGGGGCGGAGTTGTTTGCCAGGGACGGCGGTAGTGAGGTGGGTGTAGGGGTCGGAAATTGGGGGTGGGGGCCGACCGAGGAAACGAATTTATATTCGATTTTCCTGAAATTTCACACGTTGTCGCTAAACTATATGATAATCTGCAGTTCTGGTCCTTACACTCCTATAAGTATCAGTTTCACCCATTACTTTTTTGTTTTTCAAGATGGGTGGTGATTCTTCCACGGTGATTTATTTATCCATCCACTGATATCTAAATTTTGTGACAGTTATACCCTTATAGTCCCATTTTAACTATGTCTTTTTTTATTACCAAACATGCGTCCGCCTTTCTCTCATATACACACACATTCACACACGCACATAACAAACAAAATCTATAATTTCATTTTAAGAACCCAACTTATCTATAGCCAACCACTTCTAAGTATCATTTCTTAAGTTTCACTAAATCATCTGGTTTCACCAAAGAGTAGGAATAATCAGATGCTGAGTGGTGGAGTGCTCATTTCTCTTGAGCTATTTAAGAGTTAGCATGTCTTCTCTATAATAATGGTTGTGGATTGTTTCTTTAACCTAATTGCAAACCTCAAATCATTCAACATCAAGTGGATAGTGGGAGATGGAAATACTTGTTCTGGTTTGTTCACTGACAATATTTTCTGCAGATTTTCAATGCTCTAATCAATAAAGAGTCTTCTCATATTTTTTATCTGGTTCCCTCATGTGAAGATTTTAGTTAAAGACGCTTTTGACATTGTTTGCTTTTTCCGATCAATATCAAAATTATAGATGGAGCCGAAGCTATCAAAGATAGACTTTGCAGAATAATTAATTTGGGTTTTCTGTGGGTTAAAGGAAAAAAACAGAACATATTCAAATCGTGAAGGAAGAGGTAAATCATGAAAGGTAGAGTTGATTGATTTAAGAGTCTTTCTAGTTGTTGTTTGAACGACAAGAGAATGATGGAATTATTTTTACATTGAATTATGGAGAAGAGATATGTGTGTGTGAGAGTGTGTGAGAGAGATAGGAGTAGACGTAGTTAAAACAAAAAAGGTAGTGCTTTTTCTTTCTTAAATAACTACAAGAGGGTAAAAGTGTCAATAAATATAAATGAAAGTGGAAAGATAAAAAAATTCTATAGAAATATCAATACCCTTTCAAGAAGGATAAATTAAATATTAGGGGCAATTTCACCAAATAGCAAGTAGAGGGGCTTATGTGAATATTTTATCCCATTATAATATTGGCTAACATTCTCATTATTTTCTTACATTAATGATAGAGTTAATAGGTGGTGTTTGTTTTTTTCAAAAGGTCTTCATGATTTTTTATATTTATGCCACGTAGACCGCATGTAGACGTTTAGTATTGCAGATTGTTTGTATTTTAGAATACTATAGACCTAAAAAGATTTGTGTCTTTTTTTTACACAAATATAGATCTATGTCTTCTAACATCTTTTAGCATTTTCTCACCTGTTCCACAATGTATATTTAACTTTTATAAAATAAAATATTTTTTTTGGGTAATTGTTAGTATTATTTTTCATTTTTTATACTTTTGTCTTCCTTTTTTTTATGTAATTATTTGTTTCTTTATTTATTGTTTTTTTATTTCATAATTATATATACATACTAATTCTAAAGTGTCACTTGAACAGTACTCTTTTGTGATTTGCTGATTTTTTTGTTCTATTTTTTTTCCTTTTTTCTTTTATCAGATTAGTGTCCTCGACACCGATTCTATTACCCAATAAAAATTGGATTGGTGGCCATCGGTTCTTAACCCGATATCCCACCGCCGATCGATTGATATCAGCCCTGATTCATTGTTTTCTTCTCCATTTGTCCACTGTTTTCTCTATCTATATCTCTACCGCATCTGTCTTCAATCAACCTCCGTCCTCCTCTATCTTCCCGAATTCCATCTTTGTCTATTTCACTTCCCTTCTCTCTATACTGAAGCACCGCTATTGGTAGCATCCCACCACCTCACGATGTCAGTCCACTTCTTCATCTTCACCGTCATTGCTTTATTTTAATCGGTGATGTGTTGTTGCCGGCGACAATAGATTCGCTCCACTGAATCAACATGTGAGCTTTGAATAATTTTTTCTTTTACAGTTTTACATCAATATTCCTTTCCAAGCCAAATGTAGAGAAGAATGGTGAACAGTTTATGGAGATCAACCTAGAACTAGGTAATGTAAATTTGTGATTGAGATGCCAACACAATTTATCTTTCTTCTGTTTACCCTAATCATATATTCTTTTGTCACACCCCAAAACCGATAATGGCAGAATATGTTTCGGGGTGGAGGACGTCATGTATAGTATCATCACAATTGCATAATAGTAAAAACAAGAAACATACAACCATTTCATTACATAGTGAGTTTAATTACAAGTGTGTTCTGTAAAGTTTCAATAGACACCAAAAGTAATACAAAAATAAGAGATGGATCTTGTATGCTCCATCTTCTCCAAAATGTTGCATCTGTACCTGTCTATCTTTGACCTGAGGATACAAGTTATTTTGAAAACGAGTATCAGCATAAAGATGGTGAGTTCATAAGAATTTAGTGTGAATTTTGTATAGAATGTATTAGAACATATAGTGTGAAAAACTGCAATTTACATTTATAAGTAGTAGAAAACCCTAGAAAATCCTATATTTTCCAGAAAATACGTCGTAAGTGAAAACTCTAAGTTTGCATGTAAGTTTTATCATTGAAAACTGTTTGTTGTAAAAGTGTGGTACTAAATCTCCAGTATGTAGTGTTGATAGGGGAAAAGTTATGCCTGTTGACAGTAATAGCTGTGCGAACTTCCATTAGTAATAGATACTTATTTACTTCGGGATATTAACTGAGACTTTAGTCTTAGTATTTTAGTGTGGATATAGTGTATTCCTTTTATGTGACCAATAGTGTGAGCAATAGAGGATACCATGACCTTTCCGGTCATACATAGTGTAGTGAAGTAATGTCATCCCTGGGCCTGCTCGGCTCGGACTGAGGTTAACAGTCGGGATATAATAGTGTCTGCCCCATATAGATCTATACATGTAGCGTCGCCTTCCTTCCGGAAAGCCCTGGTCACAGTATGTAGCGTGTAGAGTGTCTTGTAGAGGATTAGTGTATTATACTCTGGGTTAGTGCTTTCTCTTGTAATATAGTGTAGTAGTCTTTTGTATAGTTCATAGAGTGTTCTTCTATTCATGTATCATCTTGTAGTAGTATGAATTATAGAGTGTATCGTAATAGTAGTAACGAGTAGTAGTGACCTTAACTATACCTATTATAGTTAATTTAGTGTGTATTGTTATTGGTAAATGAATGACAAAGACATCGAATGAGATGAAAATATTCGTATCTAACACCAATATACATGATATATAACTAAGAAATCAACGACAGTCGGACGGATAACTAATACCCTAAGCCCACATCAAACAAGAACAGGAAATAAGGCGGGCTATCGGTCCTAAGTCCTTCAAGTCTTACTTATATAAATATATTAGTGTAGATACCTTTTATAAGGAAAGTAATTTAATAAAAATCTTAACGAAAGAAAGCATTTAGAAAATAGTTTATTTTTCCAAAGTAGTTTTGAAAACGTAAAGTTCTTTTATAAAGCATAGTGATAAATCACATGTGATTTGAGCTACGGATAGTAAATCACATGTGATTGATTTACATAAAAATGTATATTTGACTTGTATCCCCCCCCCCCTAAAACATATGAAAACATTAGAAAGGTTCTTTAACGACCCAAAAATCACGACTAAAAATTTCTTTTAAAAACATTACTAAACCAGATTTATAAAAACGTATCATAAGTCAAAACATAACTTTCGAGTATTAATTCAAAACATAATCTTATTATCAGAGTCAAACATCCCCAGGCTAACTGACTATGGTGTGTGCTCTGCAATCTTCCCGAGCTCCTCTTTTGAAAACCGAGTACCTGAAACCAAAACTGAAACCGTAAGCACGAAGCTTAGTGAGCTCCCCCAATCTACCACATACCACACAATAACATATAAAGCACATACTGGGCCTTGCCCATTGCATCGGACCGAAGTTCGGACTAACTGGGGCCTTGCCCCCTACATCGGACCGAAGTCCGAAGCTGATTGGGACCTTGTCCCCTACATCGGACCGAAGTCCGAAGCTGACTGGGACCTTGTCCCCTACATCGGACTGATGTCCGAAGCTGACTGGGACCTTGTCCCCTACATCGGACCAAAGTCCGAAGCTGACTGGGACCTTGTCCCCTACATCGGACCGAAGTCCGAAGCTGACTGAACATAGCATAAACATATCAACTAGCATAAACACATAAATCCTGTCTGAGCCACGAAGGCATTAAACATACTAACTACTACATCGGACCGAAGTCCAAAGCTGATTGGGACCTCTGTCCCCTACATCGGACCGAAGTCCGAAGCTGACTGAACATATCATAAACATATCTACTAGCATAAACACATAAATCTTGTCTGAGCCACGAAGGCATCAAACATGCTAACTACTGCATCGGATCAAAATCCGGATACTACTGCTAGCTAAACGGGCCGGCATTGTGGCCTTAGACCCGTTCCTACTGGAAGGAAACTCACCTGAACTGCTGAGCTCTGCTGATAAACCTCTGGCTGCTACTCGCCAATCCACTGAGTTGCTGCTCCTCTAGCTCTCCGAGCTATCAATATCAATATGACACTTAGTCTGACAGCCAACTAAGTCAACTATGGTCAAAGTCAAAATCCTGATCAAAGTCAACCTTCCAGGTTAACCCTACTCGCCGAGTCCTCCTACTGACTCGCCGAGTTCATATGCTCAGGGTCTTTTTATCCGCGACTCGACTCGCCGAGTCAGTCTATGACTCGCCGAGTCCAACTAGTTCCAAGTCCTGTCCTGTCCAACTCGCTGAGTCACCACCTGACTCACTGATTCGAGTCTCAACTCGAAGGGTTTGGGGTTTCGCGACCTAACTCGCCGAGTCCAAGGCAATCTTCAACCAACTCGTCGAGTTGTTCTTCCAACTCGCCGAGTTGATGCCTAACTTCATCCGACTCGACGAGCTGTTCATCCCACTCGTCGAGTTCCTCCTCATCTTCAAGATACTCGCCGAGTCCACTCGAAGGACTCGCCGAGTCTATTCAGTCCTTAATCCATGCAGTGGCTTTTCGAGCCAAGCAGGGCTTCCAACTCATAGATCCATACTTCTAAGGCCTATCCCCCACGTAAAGTGGCAAACTTTACGTGTAGATCAAGAGATCTAGGCTTAAAACACATTCAAAATAGGGTTTATGGCAACATATTTCTTCAACATACCAAGGGTTGATACTTTAGGGGATTCTAGACCAAAACAAACATGGATCTGAGGTAGCAACCTCAGATCTGGACCTCTAACTCGAAATGGTTACTTATCATGCCAAAATGTCCAAAACTCACACATAAGAATAGATCTAGGTGCAAAGGGAGTCCAAGCAACAGCTTATTACCTCCAATTGGTCTGAAATGACTTCTCAATCCCGGATCTACAGTCCCTTCTTGCACCTCCAAGGCCTTTCTTCCTTCTCCAAGCTTTAGTGCACTCTTCAAAGCAAGATCTAGCTCAAAAACGGATATGGTGGCTAGGGTTTGGTGTTCTGGGGTAGAGAGGCAGTAAATGAACCCTAGGAAGGAGAATGAAAAGCTTAAATAGGCTCCAAGTCCCAGATTTAGGGTTTTCCTCGTTCAGACCCAACTCGTCGAGTCTCCTTGGCCGACTCGCCGAGTCGGTCGCTTACACCTCGACCCGGATCCCACTCGGACTCGCCGAGTCTCCCCTTAAAATTGAGGTCTTCTTTCTTTTCTTGACTTTCCAAACTTTGGGGTGTTACAACTCTCCCCAACTTAAACTAAACTTCGTCCTCGAAGTTTGCTATGACCAACTGTCCTGCGAACTGCCTCCAACTCTCTATCTGGAAAACTAGCACCCTTCTGTCCATCACTCCAGCCACTCACAGTGTTGGTCACTACTGTTGGTACATACTGAATTATTCTCCTTTCCCTAATTTCCTCAATGTTACTTCCTCCGACTGAGAATTCTGTTACCCCTCATCCGCCTACCGGATGCACTGAGACCACCCTGGTCCAACTACTCTACCGATATCTGAGTTACCGGACTCCCACCGGTCACTACACTCCATCACAATCTCCTAGTCGCTTCCAGCAACTCCTGAAGATACTTCGACTATCTATAACTGTTCTATCCATTCTGCCGCTCATACTGAAACGATGCTGCTGGAACCAGCTTGCTTATATCCCATCTGATTACTCAACTCCTACTAACTCGAGCCTTCCATCCTGAAAGAAAAGCTACCTACCTAGCTATCCTTACAGATCACTTACACTTGGCAGAAGGCGCAACTGATCCTGCTAAGAGGGACTTGCCATTTCCAAATCAACCAACTATACTGTCAGCACATGCATTCCAACACAAATACTAATACTGTCCCAAAACTCTGAAACTTTCCAAACACTGAACTGCCTGCAATACTGAACATGCCTGAAACTCTAAACTGCCTGAAACACTGAACCGACTGAAACGCTAAACGGCCTGAAACACTGAACTGACTGAAACACTGAGCTGCCTGAAACAATGAACTGACTGAAACACTGAGCTGCCTGAAACACTGAACTGGCTGAAACACTGAGCTGCCTGAAACACTGATCTGACTGAAACACTGAGCTGCCTGAAACACTGATCTGACTGACACACTGAGCTGCCTGAAACACTGAACTGACTGAAACACTGAGCTGCCTGAAACACTGAACTGGCTGAAACACTGAGCTGCCTGAAACACTGAACTCCAATCCAACTGTGGAGTCAAAGGACTCCTCACTTAGTCGCTTCCACGACTTCTAAACGAAATCTTCCTCTGGGACTAGTTTCCACTAGTTATCCTGTCACTACGGCTCTAACAATCTTCCGATCCAACCGATCGGGTCCATACATCACATCCTGGCATCATCAATTCCACGACTAACAACATGATGGCTCCCAGACTAATGGTAGCCCTTAACATACCCGAACCCTAACGGTCCACTGCTACTCTGATCTCATAACTGATGTGACGATCTATAGCCAAAATTGCTGACTTAGCCATAACTGAACCATTTGGGAAATCCAAAATCTAACCCGTGGATTCCCATATCCTCATTGCTGCACCCGAACGGGTGGGAACTACTGCTTTCCCGCGTCCAACACGCGCTCATGCTACCTACCAATCTGATAAAGGTTGCGACTACGCTCGTGGACTTACAACTCTCTAATACTATCTGGCTGCTAGTGAATGCTACGGCTACCCCCGCAGACTTACAACACTACTATTACTATCTGACTGCTAGTGAATGCTACGGCTACCCCCGCAGACTTACAACACTACTACTACTATCTGACTGCTAGTGAATGCTACAGCTACCCCCGCAGACTTACAACACTACTACTACTATCTGACTGCTAGTGAATGCTACGGCTACCCCCACAAACTTACAACACTACTACTACTATCTGACTGCTAGTGAATGATACGGCTACCCCCGCAGACTTACAACACTACTACTACTACTATCTGACTGCTAGTGAATGCTATGGCTACCCCCGCAGACTTACAACACTACTCCTACTATCTGACTGCTAGTGAATGCTACGGCTACCCCCGCAGACTTACAACACTACTACTACTGTCCCGAGGACATCCTGACTATCCCTAGTCCCGCTAGTGATTCCTCATCCTGATTTCCCAAAAACAACCCTTAGTCCTTGAATACTTCATCATCCTCGACATCTTATATCCTTAATATACTTAGCGCTTCGTCGAGGGACTCTTCGGCTTGGTTCCCAAACCAACCGTCTACTGATCCGAATACAAGAAGCTATTGTTGGGAAGTTTCCAAACTCCCAACTCCTGAATCTACGCAATCCTGCATGCTGACGCTGACACTAGCTACTAATATGAAAACATCTCTTGCTAACCGTTCTCAGGATCCTCATTCCGACTCACTTGAGCCCTACAGGTGGTCCTCCAATCCTGGATTCTCAACTAGCTTCTAACCATCCCGATTACATGAACTAACTGCTGGGAAGGTCCTTGAACTCCCAACTATGAACTTCTCATTCCATCAATCACTGTGCTACAATCATTTCAGAGGCCGCGCACTCATTCTGAGTCTACGTTGCTCTTATTCTTGTATACTTGGAGGGTTCTCCCCCACTTGGATTCGGCTAGATCCTTACTGCTCACTAGTCGAAAGGATTTCCAACCCTCCTTCCATTAAAAGGGCGATATGCTGTCCGCCGACGTTTACCCTTGCCAGCGCTCCAACTAACTCTTACCAGATCCGCACCCTTCCTGCTATCTGATTGAGCACCCTTCGATCCTTAACTGCATTTGCTTTAGGGACTACATCCTGAGAATCTGCGTTTGGGGTGCACATCCCCAAACCACTTCCGTACTGACCGCTAGCTGCTCCACTAAAAACTCTGGGCTATCACTCCTGAGAATATAACTGATCATTCCCCAACTAACGCCTTCCGCAAGTAGTAAAGCACTACTGCATCTTACACATACATGCTACAAATATTGAATCCGAAGTAACCTGATCTAGAGGGGACGACCTCCAATTCACCATTCAATTCCAAGGTATGCAGATGGCATAAAACTCAACCACGAGCAGGTAATGCAGCAACATAACAATAATATCACAATAATAGATGACAAAAAAGCAAAAGATACATACCTCCATCACTCAGTGCTGCTCGAATCCCTGCTGAAATCTACCGCAAAACTCGGCTCCGAGCCGTAGGCGCCCTTGCCCGACCCTGATGTCCGTTGGGCTCTCGAAGTCCCAGGGGCAGGAGCTGGCACCTGCCCTGCTGTATACAAACTCGGACAGTGGGCCTTTTTGTGGCCTCTCTGACCGCAATGGAAACATATCGGGTCAAGTCCATGGGCAATGGTAGTAGTACAATCCCTGCTAATATGACCCATTCGACCGCATCTGAAACAGCCCAAAACATCACCGCTTCTACGCCTGCACACACCCATGTGCGTCCTTCCGCACTTCCCGCATCGACTGCGGTTCTGATAGTTCCTAGTCCTCAAATCCGAACCCTTGGGCCTCTTACTCGAACCTGAGGCTACCTGAGTCTCATCCGCTTTCCTCTTCCTTTCCGACTCCCTGTCCGCCGACTGAACAACAGCTGTCTGATCCTGGAGCCTCTCGATCAATCTATCAGTGAGCCTCACGACCATGTCGGGCAGATCCTCGCGAATGGCTCGCGAAACTTCCTTAACTATCCAATCATCCAAAGGTCTCTCTTGGAGACAGGATGCCCCACTCACTCTTGTCCCCTGATGGCAAAAACTAGAAATGGGGTCTCCCTCCCTGATGGATCCCCGAACTCCATAAGAATCGGGATCTAGACGAGCCCCAACCTGTCCTGAAACTATCCCGACCTTAAAGGCCTCAAGATGACTGTCCATGAGCTCCACAATGGCCTCCCTAACCGAACCGAAAATCACTGGAGTCTAATCAATGATGTTGCGCGCGATCTCTGCGGAAATGAAATCCCTCATCTGATCATCAAGTTGCCCGACTCTAAAGCCCGAGCCCGATCCCTCCTCGACGCCTGAACTGCTAACTGGTAGCTCGCGCAATGTCACCTTGCTGAAAATATAACAATTCCTGATCAATTTACACACTACTGCTGAGGGATTTCTCACTCCACCAACTCTGGTTTCGTCTTGGCCCCTCTTGAATCGAGTACGGATCCTCTGCTTTCAGTAGTATGGGCCCCTACTACCTTCCATATCTATCTGTACTTTCCTCAAGAGTCACCTCAACTCCACCAACTCACTTCTACTAATACTGATCTCTGCTACTCTGATCCTAGGCTTGCCCTAGGGAACTTCTGACTCCACCCAATCCAGTCCTCAGCTGCTGAAGGCCTCCTTGTAATGCCAATTAGCCACCACCTGAATACCATCACATGTGATGAGGCTCAGATAATCCTTCGAGTAAAAGGCTCGTCCCTACAATGGTTGGACTCAAACAAGAGCTACGCAATAGGGCCAAACCCAACACTCTGAGATTATTCAACCCTGATCACATGTGACGTGACGTATTCACCTAATGGCTAACTCCCATCACTCAGAGTCCCACAAAGCACAAAGCAAGCAGCATTCGGACACAAGAAACTATTCAAGCAATTCTATCCTCATAACGAGAAAACTGTACTAGCATACAATGCTAAACTCATACTATCAGGCATAACCTAAACATGCTATCCTACTGCTGTCTACTCAATACAAGCATGCAATTCTTATCAAGCTGAACACATAAAGCAGACACATAAGGCATCATCCTAGATCCTTAGTCCTATTCTAGCATGCTGTTCTACTGAAGCTGAAACTGAAACTGAAACTGAAACCGAAACTGATACTCATAACATAACTTGTATGGGTAACTTGGGAGTAATTACTTGAGCTCGGCTGATTGCATGCACCACACCCTTTTCTCTTTTCAAAGTTCTTTCTTTCTGAATTCTTTTTACTTTTCTAAAACCGTTTTCTTTCTCCAAACTCTCTTTTTACAAAACTGTCTTTTCATTTTTGAAAACCTTTATACCAATCCCTCAGTTTGAGTCCAGACACGCTCGAGAGCATGTCCGAATCCCTCAAACCAAGACTCTGATACCAACTTGTAACGACCCAAAAATCACGACTAAAAATTTCTTTTAAAAACATTACTAAACCAGATTTATAAAAACGTATCATAAGTCAAAACATAACTTTCGAGTATTAATTCAAAACATAATCTTATTATCATAGTCAAACATCCCCAGGCTAACTGACTATGGTGTGTGCTCTGCAATCTTCCCGAGCTCCTCTTTTGAAAACCGAGTACCTGAAACCAAAACTGAAACCGTAAGCACGAAGCTTAGTGAGCTCCCCCAATCTACCACATACCACACAATAACATATAAAGCACATACTGGGCCTTGCCCACTGCATCGGACCGAAGTCCAGACTAACTGGGGCCTTGCCCCCTACATCGGACCGAAGTCCGAAGCTGACTGGGACCTTGTCCCCTACATCGGACCGAAGTCCGAAGCTGACTGGGACCTTGTCCCCTACATCGGACCGATGTCCGAAGCTGACTGGGACCTTGTCCCCTACATCAGACCAAAGTCCAAAGCTGACTTGGACCTTGTCCCCTACATCAGACCGAAGTCCGAAGCTGACTGGGACCTTGTCCCCTACATCGGACCGAAGTCCGAAGCTGACCGAACATAGCATAAACATATCAACTAGCATAAACACATAAATCCTGTCTGAGCCACGAAGGCATTAAACATACTAACTACTACATCGGACCGAAGTCCAAAGCTGACTGGGACCTCTGTCCCCTACATCGGACCGAAGTCCGAAGCTAACTGAACATATCATAAACATATCTACTAGCATAAACACATAAATCTTGTCTGAGCCACGAAGGCATCAAACATGCTAACTACTGCATCGAATCAAAATCCGGATACTACTGCTAGCTAAACGGGCCGGCATTGTGGCCTTAGACCCGTTCCTACTGGAAGGAAACTCACCTGAACTGCTGAGCTCTGCTGATAAACCTCTGGCTGCTACTCGCCAATCCACTGAGTTGCTGCTCCTCTAGCTCTCCGAGCTATCAATATCAATATGACACTTAGTCTGACAGCCAACTAAGTCAACTATGGTCAAAGTCAAAATCCTGATCAAAGTCAACCTTCCAGGTTAACCCTACTCGCCGAGTTCATATGCTCAGGGTCTTTTTATCCGCGACTCGACTCGCCGAGTCCAACTAGTTCCAAGTCCTGTCATGTCCAACTCGCTGAGTCACCACCCGACTCACTGATTCGAGTCTCAACTCGAAGGGTTTGCGGTTTCGCGACCTGACTCGCCGAGTCCACTAATAGACTCGCCGAGTCCAAGGCAATCTTCAACCAACTCGTCGAGTTGTTCTTCCAAATCGCCGAGTTGATGCCTAACTTCATCCGACTCGACGAGCTGTTCATCCCACTCGTCGAGTTCCTCCTCATCTTCAAGATACTCGCCGAGTCCACTCGAAGGACTCGCCGAGTCTATTCAGTCCTTAATCCATGCAGTGGCTTTTCGAGCCAAGCAGGGCTTCCAACTCATAGATCCATACTTCTAAGGCCTATCCCCCACGTAAAGTGGCAAACTTTATGTGTAGATCAAGAGATCTAGGCTTAAAACACATTCAAACTAGGGTTTATGGCAACATACTTCTTCAACATACCAAGGGCTGATACTTTAGGGGATTCTAGACCAAAAAAAACATGGATCTGAGGTAGCAACCTCAGATCTGGACCTCTAACTCGAAATGGTTACTTATCATGCCAAAATGTCCAAAACTCACACATAAGAATAGATCTAGGTGCAAAGGGAGTCCAAGCAACATCTTATTACCTCCAATTGGTCTGAAATGACTTCTCAATCCCGGATCTACAGTCCCTTCTTGCACCTCCAAGGCCTTTCTTCCTTCTCCAAGCTTTAGTGCACTCTTCAAAGCAAGATCTAGCTCAAAAACGAATATGGTGGCTAGGGTTTGGTGTTCTGGGGTAGAGAGGCACTAAATGAACCCTAGGAAGGAGAATGAGAAGCTTAAATAGGCTCCAAGTCTCGGATTTAGGGTTTTCCTCGTTCAGACCCAACTCGTCGAGTCTCCTTGGCCGACTCGTCGAGTCTCCTTGGCCGACTCGCCGAGTCGGTCGCTTGCACCTCGACCCGGATCCCGCTCGTACTCGCCGAGTCTCCCCTTAAAATTGAGGTCTTCTTTCTTTTCTTGACTTTCCAAACTTTGGGGTGTTACAACTCTCCCCAACTTAAACTAAACTTCGTCCTCGAAGTTTGCTATGACCAACTGTCCTGCGAACTGCCTCCAACTCTCTATCTGGAAAACTAGCACCCTTCTGTCCATCACTCCAGCCACTCACAGTGTTGGTCACTACTGTTGGTACATACTGAATTATTCTCCTTTCCCTAATTTCCTCAATGTTACTTCCTCCGACTGAGAATTCTGTTACCCCTCATCCGCCTACCGGATGCACTGAGACCACCCTGGTCCAACTACTCTACCGATATCTGAGTTACCGGACTCCCACCGGTCACTACACTCCATCACAATCTCCTAGTCGCTTCCAGCAACTCCTGAAGATACTTCGACTATCTATAACTGTTCTATCCATTCTGCCGCTCATACTGAAACGATGCTGCTGGAACCAGCTTGCTTATATCCCATCTGATTACTCAACTCCTACTAACTCGAGCCTTCCATCCTGAAAGAAAAGCTACCTACCTAGCTATCCTTACAGATCACTTACACTTGGCAGAAGGCGCAACTAATCCTGCTGAGAGGGACTTGCCATTTCCAAATCAACCAACTATACTGTCAGCACATGCATTCCAACACAAATACTAATACTGTCCTAAAACTCTGAAACTTTCCAAACACTGAACTGCCTGCAATACTGAACATGCCTGAAACTCTAAACTGCCTGAAACACTGAACCGACTGAAACGCTAAACGGACTGAAACACTGAACTGACTGAAACACTGAGCTGCCTGAAACAATGAACTGACTAAAACACTGAGCTGCCTGAAACACTGAACTGGCTGAAACACTGAGCTGCCTGAAACACTGATCTGACTGAAACACTGAGCTGCCTGAAACACTGATCTGACTGACACACTGAGCTGCCTGAAACACTGAACTGACTGAAACACTGAGCTGCCTGAAACACTGAACTGGCTGAAACACTGAGCTGCCTGAAACACTGAACTCCAATCCAACTGTGGAGTCAAAGGACTCCTCACTTAGTCGCTTCCACGACTTCTAAACGAAATCTTCCTCTGGGACTAGTTTCCACTAGTTATCCTGTCACTACGGCTCTAACAATCTTCCGATCCAACCGATCGGGTCCATACATCACATCCTGGCATCATCAATTCCACGACTAACAACATGATGGCTCCCAGACTAATGGTAGCCCTTAACATACCCGAACCCTAACGGTCCACTGCTACTCTGATCTCATAACTGATGTGACGATCTATAGCCAAAATTGCTGACTTAGCCATAACTGAACCATTTGGGAAATCCAAAATCTAACCCGTGGATTCCCATATCCTCATTGCTGCACCCGAACGGGTGGGAACTACTGCTTTCCCGCGTCCAACACGCGCTCATGCTACCTACGAATCTGATAAAGGCTGCGACTACGCTCGTGGACTTACAACTCTCTAATACTATCTGGCTGCTAGTGAATGCTACGGCTACCCCCGCAGACTTACAACACTACTACTACTATCTGACTGCTAGTGAATGCTACGGCTACCCCCGCAGACTTACAACACTACTACTACTATCTGACTGCTAGTGAATGCTACAGCTACCCCCGCAGACTTACAACACTACTACTACTATCTGACTGCTAGTGAATGCTACGGCTACCCCCGCAAACTTACAACACTACTACTACTATCTGACTGCTAGCGAATGATACGGCTACCCCCGCAGACTTACAACACTACTACTACTATCTGACTGCTAGTGAATGCTATGGCTACCCCCGCAGACTTACAACACTACTCCTACTATCTGACTGCTAGTGAATGCTACGGCTACCCCCGCAGACTTACAACACTACTACTACTGTCCCGAGGACATCCTGACTATCCCTAGTCCCGCTAGTGATTCCTCATCCTGATTTCCCAAAAACAACCCTTAGTCCTTGAATACTTCATCATCCTCGACATCTTATATCCTTAATATACTTAGCGCTTCGTCGAGGGACTCTTCGGCTTGGTTCCCAAACCAACCGTCTACTGATCCGAATACAAGAAGCTATTGTTGGGAAGTTTCCAAACTCCCAACTCCTGAATCTACGCAATCCTGCATGCTGACGCTGACACTAGCTACTAATATGAAAACATCTCTTGCTAACCGTTCTCAGGATCCTCATTCCGACTCACTTGAGCCCTACAGGTGGTCCTCCAATCCTGGATTCTCAACTAGCTTCTAACCATCCCGATTACATGAACTAACTGCTGGGAAGGTCCTTGAACTCCCAACTATGAACTTCTCATTCCATCAATCACTGTGCTACAATCATTTCAGAGGCCGCGCACTCATTCTGAGTCTACGTTGCTCTTATTCTTGTATACTTGGAGGGTTCTCCCCCACTTGGATTCGGCTAGATCCTTACTGCTCACTAGTCGAAAGGATTTCCAACCCTCCTTCCATTAAAAGGGCGATATGCTGTCCGCCGACGTTTACCCTTGCCAGCGCTCCAACTAACTCTTACCAGATCCGCACCCTTCCTGCTATCTGACTGAGCACCCTTCGATCCTTAACTGCATTTGCTTTAGGGACTACATCCTGAGAATCTGCGTTTGGGGTGCACATCCCCAAACCACTTCCGTACTGACCGCTAGCTGCTCCACTAAAAACTCTGGGCTATCACTCCTGAGAATATAACTGATCATTCCCCAACTAACGCCTTCCGCAAGTAGTAAAGCACTACTGCATCTTACACATACATGCTACAAATATTGAATCCGAAGTAACCTGATCTAGAGGGGACGACCTCCAATTCACCATTCAATTCCAAGGTATGCAGATGGCATAAAACTCAACCACGAGCAGGTAATGCAGCAACATAACAATAATATCACAATAATAGATGACAAAAAAGCAAAAGATACATACCTCCATCACTCAGTGCTGCTCGAATCCCTGCTGAAATCTACCGCAAAACTCGGCTCCGAGCCGTAGGCGCCCTTGCCCGACCCTGATGTCCGTTGGGCTCTCGAAGTCCCAAGGGCAGGAGCTGGCACCTGCCCTGCTGTATACAAACTCGGACAGTGGGCCTTTTTGTGGCCTCTCTGACCGCAATGGAAACATATCGGGTCAAGTCCATGGGCAATGGTAGTAGTACAATCCCTGCTAATATGACCCATTCGACCGCATCTGAAACAGCCCAAAACATCACCGCTTCTACGCCTGCACACACCCATGTGCGTCCTTCCGCACTTCCCGCATCGACTGCGGTTCTGATAGTTCCTAGTCCTCAAATCCGAACCCTTGGGCCTCTTACTCGAACCTGAGGCTACCTGAGTCTCATCCGCTTTCCTCTTCCTTTCCGACTCCCTGTCCGCCGACTGAACAACAGCTGTCTGATCCTGGAGCCTCTCGATCAATCTATCAGTGATCCTCATGACCATGTCGGGCAGATCCTCGCGAATGGCTCGCGAAACTTCCTCAACTATCCAATCATCCAAAGGTCTCTCTTGGAGACAGGATGCCCCACTCACTCTTGTCCCCTGATGGCAAAAACTAGAAATGGGGTCTCCCTCCCTGATGGATCCCCGAACTCCATAAGAATCGGGATCTAGACGAGCCCCAACCTGTCCTGAAACTATCCCGACCTTAAAGGCCTCAAGATGACTGTCCATGAGCTCCACAATGGCCTCCCTAACCGAACCGAAAATCACTGGAGTCTAATCAATGATGTTGCGCGCGATCTCTGCGGAAATGAAATCCCTCATCTGATCATCAAGTTGCCCGGCTCTAAAGCCCGAGCCCGATCCCTCCTCGACGCCTGAACTGCTAACTGGTAGCTCGCGCAATATCACCTTGCTGAAAATATAACAATTCCTGATCAATTTACACACTACTGCTGAGGGATTTCTCACTCCACCAACTCTGGTTTCGTCTTGGCCCTCTTGAATCGAGTACGGATCCTCTGCTTTCAGTAGTATGGGCCCCTACTACCTTCCATATCTATCTGTACTTTCCTCAAGAGTCACCTCAACTCCACCAACTCACTTCTACTAATACTGATCTCTGCTACTCTCATCCTAGGCTTGCCCTAGGGAACTTCTGACTCCACCCACTCCAGTCCTCAGCTGCTGAAGGCCTCCTTGTAATGCCAATTAGCCACCACCTGAATACCATCACATGTGATGAGGCTCAGATAATCCTTCGAGTAAAAGGCTCGTCCCTACAATGGTTGGACTCAAACAAGAGCTACGCAATAGGGCCAAACCCAACACTCTGAGATTATTCAACCTTGATCACATGTGACGTGACGTATTCACCTAATGGCTAACTCCCATCACTCAGAGTCCCACAAAGCACAAAGCAAGCAGCATTCGGACACAAGAAACTATTCAAGCAATTCTATCCTCATAACGAGAAAACTGTACTAGCATACAATGCTAAACTCATACTATCAGGCATAACCTAAACATGCTATCCTACTGCTGTCTACTCAATACAAGCATGCAATTCTTATCAAGCTGAACACATAAAGCAGACACATAAGGCATCATCCTAGATCCTTAGTCCTATTCTAGCATGCTGTTCTACTGAAGCTGAAACTGAAACTGAAACTGAAACCGAAACTGATACTCATAACATAACTTGTATGGGTAACTTGGGAGTAATTACTTGAGCTCGGCTGATTGCATGCACCACACCCTTTTCTCTTTTCAAAGTTCTTTCTTTCTGAATTCTTTTTACTTTTCTAAAACCGTTTTCTTTCTCCAAACTCTCTTTTTACAAAACTGTCTTTTCATTTTTGAAAACCTTTATACCAATCCCTCAGTTTGAGTCCAGACACGCTCGAGAGCATGTCCGAATCCCTCAAACCAAGACTCTGATACCAACTTGTAACGACCCAAAAATCACGACTAAAAATTTCTTTTAAAAACATTACTAAACCAGATTTATAAAAACGTATCATAAGTCAAAACATAACTTTCGAGTATTAATTCAAAACATAATCTTATTATCATAGTCAAACATCCCCAGGCTAACTGACTATGGTGTGTGCTCTGCAATCTTCCCGAGCTCCTCTTTTGAAAACCGAGTACCTGAAACCAAAACTGAAACCGTAAGCACGAAGCTTAGTGAGCTCCCCCAATCTACCACATACCACACAATAACATATAAAGCACATACTGGGCCTTGCCCACTGCATCGGACCGAAGTCCAGACTAACTGGGGCCTTGCCCCCTACATCGGACCGAAGTCCGAAGCTGACTGGGACCTTGTCCCCTACATCGGACCGAAGTCCGAAGCTGACTGGGACCTTGTCCCCTACATCGGACCGATGTCCGAAGCTGACTGGGACCTTGTCCCCTACATCAGACCAAAGTCCAAAGCTGACTTGGACCTTGTCCCCTACATCAGACCGAAGTCCGAAGCTGACTGGGACCTTGTCCCCTACATCGGACCGAAGTCCGAAGCTGACCGAACATAGCATAAACATATCAACTAGCATAAACACATAAATCCTGTCTGAGCCACGAAGGCATTAAACATACTAACTACTACATCGGACCGAAGTCCAAAGCTGACTGGGACCTCTGTCCCCTACATCGGACCGAAGTCCGAAGCTAACTGAACATATCATAAACATATCTACTAGCATAAACACATAAATCTTGTCTGAGCCACGAAGGCATCAAACATGCTAACTACTGCATCGAATCAAAATCCGGATACTACTGCTAGCTAAACGGGCCGGCATTGTGGCCTTAGACCCGTTCCTACTGGAAGGAAACTCACCTGAACTGCTGAGCTCTGCTGATAAACCTCTGGCTGCTACTCGCCAATCCACTGAGTTGCTGCTCCTCTAGCTCTCCGAGCTATCAATATCAATATGACACTTAGTCTGACAGCCAACTAAGTCAACTATGGTCAAAGTCAAAATCCTGATCAAAGTCAACCTTCCAGGTTAACCCTACTCGCCGAGTTCATATGCTCAGGGTCTTTTTATCCGCGACTCGACTCGCCGAGTCCAACTAGTTCCAAGTCCTGTCATGTCCAACTCGCTGAGTCACCACCCGACTCACTGATTCGAGTCTCAACTCGAAGGGTTTGCGGTTTCGCGACCTGACTCGCCGAGTCCACTAATAGACTCGCCGAGTCCAAGGCAATCTTCAACCAACTCGTCGAGTTGTTCTTCCAAATCGCCGAGTTGATGCCTAACTTCATCCGACTCGACAAGCTGTTCATCCCACTCGTCGAGTTCCTCCTCATCTTCAAGATACTCGCCGAGTCCACTCGAAGGACTCGCCGAGTCTATTCAGTCCTTAATCCATGCAGTGGCTTTTCGAGCCAAGCAGGGCTTCCAACTCATAGATCCATACTTCTAAGGCCTATCCCCCACGTAAAGTGGCAAACTTTATGTGTAGATCAAGAGATCTAGGCTTAAAACACATTCAAACTAGGGTTTATGGCAACATACTTCTTCAACATACCAAGGGCTGATACTTTAGGGGATTCTAGACCAAAAAAAACATGGATCTGAGGTAGCAACCTCAGATCTGGACCTCTAACTCGAAATGGTTACTTATCATGCCAAAATGTCCAAAACTCACACATAAGAATAGATCTAGGTGCAAAGGGAGTCCAAGCAACATCTTATTACCTCCAATTGGTCTGAAATGACTTCTCAATCCCGGATCTACAGTCCCTTCTTGCACCTCCAAGGCCTTTCTTCCTTCTCCAAGCTTTAGTGCACTCTTCAAAGCAAGATCTAGCTCAAAAACGGATATGGTGGCTAGGGTTTGGTGTTCTGGGGTAGAGAGGCAGTAAATGAACCCTAGGAAGGAGAATGAGAAGCTTAAATAGGCTCCAAGTCCCGGATTTAGGGTTTTCCTCGTTCAGACCCAACTCGTCGAGTCTCCTTGGCCGACTCGCCGAGTCGGTCGCTTGCACCTCGACCCGGATCCCGCTCGGACTCGCCGAGTCTCCCCTTAAAATTGAGGTCTTCTTTCTTTTCTTGACTTTCCAAACTTTGGGGTGTCACAGCTACGGTCACAGTCGTTTGGAACAACACTGGATCGAACTGCGGAGGACAACCGAGCCCCTGATTCGATGCATCGCAGTATACAACAAAATCTTATGTTCCTTCTGGAAGGGATAATACTGGTGTGGTGCATAGGGCTCGCTTCAGGGTCTGGAATGCCTTCTCCTATTTCTCTTCCCAGTCGAATGTTACGCCCTTCTGTGTCAACATGGTGAGAGGTTTTGCAATCCGAGAGAAGTTTTGGATGAATCTGCGGTAGTAGCCAGCGAGGCCTAGAAATTGACGAATTTCTATAGGCGTCTTCGGTGCTGACCAGTTCTCGATACCTTTAATTTTGGAGGGGTCCACGTGGATTCCTTCTTCACTGACCACGTGTCCTAAGAATTCAACTCTTCGGATCCAAAATTCGCACTTAGAGAACTTCGCATATAACCTCTTTGATCGTAGGGTTTCCAGGACTCGTCGTAGATGATCCCTGTGTTCTTCCTCGCTCTGAGAGTAGACGAGTATATCATCAATAAAGACGATGACGAATTGATCTAAGTATGGACGACACACCCTATTCATCAAGTCCATGAACACTGCGGGTGCGTTAGTCAGTCCAAAGGGCATCACCACGAACTCGTATTGTCCGTAACAGGTTCAGAAAGCTGTCTTCGGAACATCCTCCTCAAGTACCCGTAATTGGTGGTACCCGGACCTAAGATCAATTTTGGAAAAGTAACTAGCCCCTTGTAGTTGGTCGAATAGGTCGTCGATACGAGGGAGAGGGTAACGATTTTTGACCGTGAGTTTGTTGAGTTCCCTATAGTCGATGCACATACGGAACGATCCGTCCTTCTTCTTTACGAACAAGACCGGAGCACCCCAAGGTGAGAAACTCGGTCTTATAAAGCCCTTGCTGAGCAGCTCGTTAAGTTGACCGGATAGTTCTTGCATCTCGGCATGCGCTAAACGATAGGGCGGCTTAGCTACGGGGGTAGCTCCTGAGACTAGGTCGATTCTGAACTCAACCTGACGTTTGGGAGGTAGACCTAGAAGATCCTCTGGGAAGACGTCAGGGAAATCACATACAACGGGGATGTCTTTTGGATTTTTCGCTTTCCGGCTTGTGTCGACGACGTGTGACAGAAAGGCGCGATATTCCTTACGCAAATATTTCTGGGCCTGAATACTGGAGATGATACGAAGGCTCGTACTGGGTTTGTCTCCATAGATCAATAGAGTTTCATGTGGAAGATTCAGGCGAATGGCTTTGTCAAAGCATAGGATATCGGCGCGATGAAGACTCAACCAGTCCATACCCACAATGACATTGTAATTCTTGATTAAGACTGGTATAAGATCGATTGGAAATGAGTGATCGTCTAACGTGAGGGTGCAACTTATGTAGATTTCGTTAGAGCCTTCGGTCTTCCCGTTAGCCATTTCTACGGCGAATGTTTCTTTTAGTGGTTGCGGGGATTGTTTAAGCAAGTGTTTAAAGTTTTGGTTTATGAAGCTTCTTTCTGCACCACTATCGAATAAGACACAGGCATAAGAGTTATTGAGAAGAAACGTACCCGTGACCACTGTGGGATCCGCTACTGCCTCGTTGTGACCAATAGCGAGTAGTCTTCCAGTTCCCCCAGCATTCCCAGCCTTCGGACAGTTTTTCTTGAAATGATCAGCTTCACCGCAGCCATAACAAGTCTGGGTCACTCCCGAATCGGGAACTTGCGAGATAGGTCTGGGAAGGGCCCTGCAAAATCGGACAGTATGGCCCTTCTGTCCGCAGTTGGAACACTGCAATTCACGGCAGGGGCCGTTGTGGTGGTAAGGGAACTTAGGACTTTTGGGCAGATTCCCAACATAAGTTTTTGCTGGTACAGGTGCGGTTGGAGTGGTGGCAGCATGGACAGCCACAATTTGTTGATCCTTGGAGGAGGTTTGAGTTTTCTTGCCCTTTTTCTTATCCCAACGCTTTTTCTTTTTGTCAGATGAATCGGGTGATGCAGTGGCAGTTGTGGTTGCTGTTGCTGGAGTGGAAGAGACTTCATGATTGATTAGACTCTGGGCCAATTCCTTGGCGCTGTCGAAGGTGGTAGGGCGTGAGGCTAGAACGTTTCCTTGATAAGGGGGCATTAAACCCCAAATGTATCGTTCAATCTTCTTGCTTTCAGATGGGATCGTATTGGGACACATAGCCGCCAAGTCGCAGAACCTGGTCGTGTAAGCTGTTATGTCGGTCCCTTTCATCTTGAGGTTCTAGAGTTCCTCCTCAAGTTTCTGAACTTCGCCCCTAGGGCAATACTCCCTTCTCATGAGGTCTTTCAGAGTATCCCAGCCCATGGCATTGGCTGTTACCAAGGATAGTGCACTGACATGGCTGTTCCACCATGTCAAGGCCCTGTTGGTGAGGGTGGCAGTAGCGAACTTGATTTTGCTCTCTTCGGGACAAGAGCACATTTCAAAGACAGCTTCGGTTCTTTCGAACCACTGGGACAATGCTAGAATTCCTCCGGTACCATCGAAGAAGGTAGGTTTGCAGTTCATGAAGTCCTTATAAGTGCATCCCTGCACTCTTGGATGGGCTTCACCAAATCTAGAATTTCCACCGCTCGCATCACCCGAGTTCATTTGGGCCATGGCTGCTGTCACAGCTACGGTCACAGTCGTTTGGAACAACACTGGATCGAACTGCGGAGGAGGAGGTGGCGGAGGAGGGGTTTGAGTTGCTGGTCTTCCTCTGTTTGGACGCTTTCGTGGAGGCATCTTTCACTGGAAGATCAAATAAATGATAGCAATAGTAAGAGTCTATTGCGATTATGAATAGAGTGTTTCATGGATTAAATCAACATAATCTAAAGATCAGAATGAGAGTCATAGCAATAGAGTAGTTAACTGCCAATTTACTAGTATTAATGATGTAATACAAGTTCATGAAAAATGACCTGACAGTAGGTCTTACATCAAACCATAAGGAAAATGTTGGCAGTCTAGAGGTCTAGTTAGACTACTTTTAAGCTAGGAAATGTTTACAGACAAGTGATCTAAGAAACATAGAGAGGGAAGGCTAGTCCTTTAAACAAAAGAGTGAGATAATTAGACGTCTTTTACGGATGACGGTTACTTGTTGGGCGAACCCTCAGATCCGCTAGTTGACGCATAACTTCCTGAAGGTGTCGTTCATGAGTCCTTCGGCGTGCTCGGAGTTCCCTAACTTCGGCTCGGGATGCAGTTAGCTGTTGCTGCAGAGCCTCGTTGGTCCTCCTTGTCCTGTCCATGGCTTCTTCAAGTTGGCGGATGCGAACAGTGTTGAGATTCGAGTTGGCATCCACTTCTACAACTCGACCAATGGCTGCTTGACCCTGCTCGACATTCCTGGCAATCCTTCAGACCATGATGGGTAGAACTCGGTCCACTGATTCTCCCTCGCTTACGTTGTAGAAGCTTCGGTCTCCATTGTAAGGTGAAGGCTAGCCCTGCTCCTCGCTCCATCGGTGCAAGGATATGGCCCACATAGGAGTGGGACCCTGAAATGCCAGACGGGGGTTGGGGTTTGTAGCTTCAGGGGGTAGGTTGTTAAATTCTGGCTCGGAGTTGGAGCTATCCGAAAAGCCTTCTGCTCGGTGGTCATCCAGAGGGATCTGGTGATCATCGTCCGACTCTTCGTCGAGCCATCCTCCATTGCCCTGGTTTGGGTAGTACGGATCGTCGGGAAGGTGGAAGCCAGCCATGATATCTATGCGAGAAAAGGGGAAAGGAAGATTAATAGACGTACTAACCTAAAATACTTATAATGTGATCGTCACGAGTTAGACCAATACTTGCATAATGCATACTAATTACATGTGACTGGGGCAGGATAGTCCATCGAATAAGTGACCCTAACTCTAAATCCACAACCAAACAAGGAACAAGAAGTAAAGCAAAGATCACATATTCTAAGTCTATAACGCCCTAATCACAGGTAACCGGAAAGTATCCATTTAGCAACTATTGCTCCACTAGTAACGACCCTTTTTAGTTCTCACATATGTATATTTTAGAGGTACAGAATACTCCTATAGTATTCTTATGCTAACATTATTGTGGTAGTGTTGGTAAGTTTTAGACTTGTTGCAACACCACAACCAAACTTAGGCACATGCTAGTCACTCCCAAGAAAATGTAGTTGATCATGCTACATCCCCCCAGATGTGACTATATGTCTCTAAGCCCAATTGTGTTGTCCAACAATCTTAATACTTTTGTTCTGTTCTAGTGCGATACTGACTTCTGTGTTTTATAGAGGTGTGTGTATATATACTTAGTTAAATCTTTTAAATACTTAACAGTATATATTCTTGGTCAGAGTGTTTTAGTCCCGAAGTGTTTATAGTTCGTATATCTTTTATAGGTTGATATACTTGATTCACTATAAACAATGCTCTGATACCAATCTGTCACACCCCAAAACCGATAACGGCAGAAAACGTTTCGGGGTGGAGGACGTCATGTACAGTATCATCACAATTGCATAATAGTAAAAACAAGAAACATACAACCATTTCATTACATAGTGAGTTTAATTACAAGTGTGTCCTGTAAAGTTTCAATAGACACCAAAAGTAATACAAAAATAAGAGATGGATCTTGTATGCTCCATCTTCTCCAAAATGCTGCACCTGTACCTGTCTATCTTTGACCTGAGGATACAAGTTATTTTGAAAACGAGTATCAGCATAAAGCTGGTGAGTTCATAAGAATTTAGTGTGAATTTTGTATAGAATGTATTAGAACATATAGTGTGAAAAACTATAATTTACATTTATAAGTAGTAGAAAACCCTAGAAAATCCTATATTTTCCAGAAAATACATCGTAAGTGAAAACTCTAAGTTTTCATGTAAGTTTTATCATTGAAAACTTTTTGTTGTAAAAGTGTGGTACTAAATCTCCAGTATGTAGTGTTGATAGGGGAAAAGTTATGCATGTTGACAGTAATAGTTGTGCGAACTTCCATTAGTAATAGATACTTATTTACTTCGGGATATTAACTGAGACTTTAGTCTTAGTATTTTAGTGTGGATATAGTGTATTCCTTTTATGTGACCAATAGTGTGAGCAATAGAGGATCCCATGACCTTTCCGGTCATACATAGTGTAGTGAAGTAGTGCCATCCCTGGGCCTGCTCGGCTCGGACTGAGATTAACAATCGGGATATAATAGTGTCTGCCCCGTATAGATCTATACATGTAGCGTCGCCTTCCTTCCGGAAAGCCCTGGTCACAGTATGTAGCGTGTAGAGTGTCTTGTAGAGGATTAGTGTATCATACTCTAGGTTAGTGCTTTTTCTTGTAATATAGTGTAGTAGTCTTTTGTATAGTTCATAGAGTGTTCTTCTATTCATGTATCATCTTGTAGTAGTATGAATTATAGAGTGTATCGTAATAGTAGTAACGAGTAGTAGTGACCTTAACTATACCTATTATAGTTAATTTAGTGTGTATTGTTCTTGGTAAATGAATGACAGAGACATCGAATGAGATGATAATATTCGTATCTAACACCAATATACATGATATATAACTAAGAAATCAACGACAGTCGGACAGATAACTAATACCCTAAGCCCACATCAAACAAGAACATGAAATAAGACGAGCTATCGGTCCTAAGTCCTACAAGTCTTACTTATATAAATATATTAGTGTATATACCTTTTATAAGGAAAGTAATTTAATAAAAATCTTAACGAAAGAAAGCATTTAGAAAATAGTTTATTTTTCCAAAGTAGTTTTGAAAACGTAAAGTTCTTTTATAAAGCATAGTGATAAATCACATGTGATTTGCACTACGGATAGTAAATCACATGTGATTGATTTACATAAAAATGTATATTTGACTTGTATCCCCCCCCTAAAACATATGAAAACATTATAAAGGTTCATTGAGGGGTATGAACTCACTTGAAATCGAGTAAATCGGGTAAATTGGGTGAAAGTGTCGGTTGAGCGTTTGGTGTCAATTAAGGACTTGTACACCTTTTAAGACCCTATTAACATATGAGATATTTGTTTTACAAGAAATTAGTCATTTATACTTTTTATTAAAACATTTAAATATCCTAAAATTGATTCGGGGTCTTATGGATTAGAAGTGGTTCTCGGGGATTGTACAAGACCAAAAGGGGGTACTAGGGAGTCCAAGAGTTTACTCCCTTGGAGTTTACGGCCCAAAGGCCACTCCTTGGGATTTTACGGCCATAAGCCTCATGGCTTGGCCGTGAACTCTTGTTCACTCCCCAAATTTGATGCAAAGGCCCTTAAATCAATCCCTTTAATTTTCTAGTGAAGGTCTAGGGCTAATTAGGGGGTTTAATCCCTCATTTGGTGAGGTTTGGGGGAGTTTACGGTCCTAGCTTATGCTTGGGCCGTAAACTCTAAATTACCCCTCAAAATGTGATGTTTAATGGTCCCAAACTCGAAATGGAATTTCCTAAAATCATATCCCAAGCCTAAACATGCATTGGAAGGGTTTTTGGGGCATTTTACATGGAAAAAGGGTGTTTACAGCCTAAGTATATGCTTGGGCCGTAAACCCTCCTTAATGCCCTAAAACTTATGGTTTTGATGCTCAAACACTCCTAGGTAAAACCCCTAACTAGTATCCAAGCTCAAAAGAAGGAAATTTGGGATTTTTTGGCACATTTTGGGTGTTTATGGCCTAAGGAGGTTCTTAGGCCGTAAACTCCCTTTTGATGGCCATATTGTGTGATTTTTGAGCTAATGCAATCATAAATGATATTTAGGACAAGTTAGGGTAGAAGATCTTACGTTTTGGAGGTCGTGAGTAGTGTAGTTTAACTCATGTGTCTTTAGCTGTCTTGAGGCATAGGCGATGACCTTACCTCGTTGCATCAAGACACAACCGAGCCCCTGATTCGATGCATCGCAGTATACAACAAAATCTTATGTTCCTTCTGGAAGGGATAATACTGGTGTGGTGCATAGGGCTCGCTTCAGGGTCTGGAATGCCTTCTCCTATTTCTCTTCCCAGTCGAATGTTACGCCCTTCTGTGTCAACATGGTGAGAGGTTTTGCAATCCGAGAGAAGTTTTGGATGAATCTGCGGTAGTAGCCAGCGAGGCCTAGAAATTGACGAATTTCTATAGGCGTCTTCGGTGCTGACCAGTTCTCGATACCTTTAATTTTGGAGGGGTCCACGTGGATTCCTTCTTCACTGACCACGTGTCCTAAGAATTCAACTCTTCGGATCCAAAATTCGCACTTAGAGAACTTCGCATATAACCTCTTTGATCGTAGGGTTTCCAGGACTCGTCGTAGATGATCCCTGTGTTCTTCCTCGCTCTGAGAGTAGACGAGTATATCATCAATAAAGACGATGACGAATTGATCTAAGTATGGACGACACACCCTATTCATCAAGTCCATGAACACTGCGGGTGCGTTAGTCAGTCCAAAGGGCATCACCACGAACTCGTATTGTCCGTAACAGGTTCAGAAAGCTGTCTTCGGAACATCCTCCTCAAGTACCCGTAATTGGTGGTACCCGGACCTAAGATCAATTTTGGAAAAGTAACTAGCCCCTTGTAGTTGGTCGAATAGGTCGTCGATACGAGGGAGAGGGTAACGATTTTTGACCGTGAGTTTGTTGAGTTCCCTATAGTCGATGCACATACGGAACGATCCGTCCTTCTTCTTTACGAACAAGACCGGAGCACCCCAAGGTGAGAAACTCGGTCTTATAAAGCCCTTGCTGAGCAGCTCGTTAAGTTGACCGGATAGTTCTTGCATCTCGGCATGCGCTAAACGATAGGGCGGCTTAGCTACGGGGGTAGCTCCTGAGACTAGGTCGATTCTGAACTCAACCTGACGTTTGGGAGGTAGACCTAGAAGATCCTCTGGGAAGACGTCAGGGAAATCACATACAACGGGGATGTCTTTTGGATTTTTCGCTTTCCGGCTTGTGTCGACGACGTGTGACAGAAAGGCGCGATATTCCTTACGCAAATATTTCTGGGCCTGAATACTGGAGATGATACGAAGGCTCGTACTGGGTTTGTCTCCATAGATCAATAGAGTTTCATGTGGAAGATTCAGGCGAATGGCTTTGTCAAAGCATAGGATATCGGCGCGATGAAGACTCAACCAGTCCATACCCACAATGACATTGTAATTCTTGATTAAGACTGGTATAAGATCGATTGGAAATGAGTGATCGTCTAACGTGAGGGTGCAACTTATGTAGATTTCGTTAGAGCCTTCGGTCTTCCCGTTAGCCATTTCTACGGCGAATGTTTCTTTTAGTGGTTGCGGGGATTGTTTAAGCAAGTGTTTAAAGTTTTGGTTTATGAAGCTTCTTTCTGCACCACTATCGAATAAGACACAGGCATAAGAGTTATTGAGAAGAAACGTACCCGTGACCACTGTGGGATCCGCTACTGCCTCGTTGTGACCAATAGCGAGTAGTCTTCCAGTTCCCCCAGCATTCCCAGCCTTCGGACAGTTTTTCTTGAAATGATCAGCTTCACCGCAGCCATAACAAGTCTGGGTCACTCCCGAATCGGGAACTTGCGAGATAGGTCTGGGAAGGGCCCTGCAAAATCGGACAGTATGGCCCTTCTGTCCGCAGTTGGAACACTGCAATTCACGGCAGGGGCCGTTGTGGTGGTAAGGGAACTTAGGACTTTTGGGCAGATTCCCAACATAAGTTTTTGCTGGTACAGGTGCGGTTGGAGTGGTGGCAGCATGGACAGCCACAATTTGTTGATCCTTGGAGGAGGTTTGAGTTTTCTTGCCCTTTTTCTTATCCCAACGCTTTTTCTTTTTGTCAGATGAATCGGGTGATGCAGTGGCAGTTGTGGTTGCTGTTGCTGGAGTGGAAGAGACTTCATGATTGATTAGACTCTGGGCCAATTCCTTGGCGCTGTCGAAGGTGGTAGGGCGTGAGGCTAGAACGTTTCCTTGATAAGGGGGCATTAAACCCCAAATGTATCGTTCAATCTTCTTGCTTTCAGATGGGATCGTATTGGGACACATAGCCGCCAAGTCGCAGAACCTGGTCGTGTAAGCTGTTATGTCGGTCCCTTTCATCTTGAGGTTCTAGAGTTCCTCCTCAAGTTTCTGAACTTCGCCCCTAGGGCAATACTCCCTTCTCATGAGGTCTTTCAGAGTATCCCAGCCCATGGCATTGGCTGTTACCAAGGATAGTGCACTGACATGGCTGTTCCACCATGTCAAGGCCCTGTTGGTGAGGGTGGCAGTAGCGAACTTGATTTTGCTCTCTTCGGGACAAGAGCACATTTCAAAGACAGCTTCGGTTCTTTCGAACCACTGGGACAATGCTAGAATTCCTCCGGTACCATCGAAGAAGGTAGGTTTGCAGTTCATGAAGTCCTTATAAGTGCATCCCTGCACTCTTGGATGGGCTTCACCAAATCTAGAATTTCCACCGCTCGCATCACCCGAGTTCATTTGGGCCATGGCTGCTGTCACAGCTACGGTCACAGTCGTTTGGAACAACACTGGATCGAACTGCGGAGGAGGAGGTGGCGGAGGAGGGGTTTGAGTTGCTGGTCTTCCTCTGTTTGGACGCTTTCGTGGAGGCATCTTTCACTGGAAGATCAAATAAATGATAGCAATAGTAAGAGTCTATTGCGATTATGAATAGAGTGTTTCATGGATTAAATCAACATAATCTAAAGATCAGAATGAGAGTCATAGCAATAGAGTAGTTAACTGCCAATTTACTAGTATTAATGATGTAATACAAGTTCATGAAAAATGACCTGACAGTAGGTCTTACATCAAACCATAAGGAAAATGTTGGCAGTCTAGAGGTCTAGTTAGACTACTTTTAAGCTAGGAAATGTTTACAGACAAGTGATCTAAGAAACATAGAGAGGGAAGGCTAGTCCTTTAAACAAAAGAGTGAGATAATTAGACGTCTTTTACGGATGACGGTTACTTGTTGGGCGAACCCTCAGATCCGCTAGTTGACGCATAACTTCCTGAAGGTGTCGTTCATGAGTCCTTCGGCGTGCTCGGAGTTCCCTAACTTCGGCTCGGGATGCAGTTAGCTGTTGCTGCAGAGCCTCGTTGGTCCTCCTTGTCCTGTCCATGGCTTCTTCAAGTTGGCGGATGCGAACAGTGTTGAGATTCGAGTTGGCATCCACTTCTACAACTCGACCAATGGCTGCTTGACCCTGCTCGACATTCCTGGCAATCCTTCAGACCATGATGGGTAGAACTCGGTCCACTGATTCTCCCTCGCTTACGTTGTAGAAGCTTCGGTCTCCATTGTAAGGTGAAGGCTAGCCCTGCTCCTCGCTCCATCGGTGCAAGGATATGGCCCACATAGGAGTGGGACCCTGAAATGCCAGACGGGGGTTGGGGTTTGTAGCTTCAGGGGGTAGGTTGTTAAATTCTGGCTCGGAGTTGGAGCTATCCGAAAAGCCTTCTGCTCGGTGGTCATCCAGAGGGATCTGGTGATCATCGTCCGACTCTTCGTCGAGCCATCCTCCATTGCCCTGGTTTGGGTAGTACGGATCGTCGGGAAGGTGGAAGCCAGCCATGATATCTATGCGAGAAAAGGGGAAAGGAAGATTAATAGACGTACTAACCTAAAATACTTATAATGTGATCGTCACGAGTTAGACCAATACTTGCATAATGCATACTAATTACATGTGACTGGGGCAGGATAGTCCATCGAATAAGTGACCCTAACTCTAAATCCACAACCAAACAAGGAACAAGAAGTAAAGCAAAGATCACATATTCTAAGTCTATAACGCCCTAATCACAGGTAACCGGAAAGTATCCATTTAGCAACTATTGCTCCACTAGTAACGACCCTTTTTAGTTCTCACATATGTATATTTTAGAGGTACAGAATACTCCTATAGTATTCTTATGCTAACATTATTGTGGTAGTGTTGGTAAGTTTTAGACTTGTTGCAACACCACAACCAAACTTAGGCACATGCTAGTCACTCCCAAGAAAATGTAGTTGATCATGCTACATCCCCCCAGATGTGACTATATGTCTCTAAGCCCAATTGTGTTGTCCAACAATCTTAATACTTTTGTTCTGTTCTAGTGCGATACTGACTTCTGTGTTTTATAGAGGTGTGTGTATATATACTTAGTTAAATCTTTTAAATACTTAACAGTATATATTCTTGGTCAGAGTGTTTTAGTCCCGAAGTGTTTATAGTTCGTATATCTTTTATAGGTTGATATACTTGATTCACTATAAACAATGCTCTGATACCAATCTGTCACACCCCAAAACCGATAACGGCAGAAAACGTTTCGGGGTGGAGGACGTCATGTACAGTATCATCACAATTGCATAATAGTAAAAACAAGAAACATACAACCATTTCATTACATAGTGAGTTTAATTACAAGTGTGTCCTGTAAAGTTTCAATAGACACCAAAAGTAATACAAAAATAAGAGATGGATCTTGTATGCTCCATCTTCTCCAAAATGCTGCACCTGTACCTGTCTATCTTTGACCTGAGGATACAAGTTATTTTGAAAACGAGTATCAGCATAAAGCTGGTGAGTTCATAAGAATTTAGTGTGAATTTTGTATAGAATGTATTAGAACATATAGTGTGAAAAACTATAATTTACATTTATAAGTAGTAGAAAACCCTAGAAAATCCTATATTTTCCAGAAAATACATCGTAAGTGAAAACTCTAAGTTTTCATGTAAGTTTTATCATTGAAAACTTTTTGTTGTAAAAGTGTGGTACTAAATCTCCAGTATGTAGTGTTGATAGGGGAAAAGTTATGCATGTTGACAGTAATAGTTGTGCGAACTTCCATTAGTAATAGATACTTATTTACTTCGGGATATTAACTGAGACTTTAGTCTTAGTATTTTAGTGTGGATATAGTGTATTCCTTTTATGTGACCAATAGTGTGAGCAATAGAGGATCCCATGACCTTTCCGGTCATACATAGTGTAGTGAAGTAGTGCCATCCCTGGGCCTGCTCGGCTCGGACTGAGATTAACAATCGGGATATAATAGTGTCTGCCCCGTATAGATCTATACATGTAGCGTCGCCTTCCTTCCGGAAAGCCCTGGTCACAGTATGTAGCGTGTAGAGTGTCTTGTAGAGGATTAGTGTATCATACTCTAGGTTAGTGCTTTTTCTTGTAATATAGTGTAGTAGTCTTTTGTATAGTTCATAGAGTGTTCTTCTATTCATGTATCATCTTGTAGTAGTATGAATTATAGAGTGTATCGTAATAGTAGTAACGAGTAGTAGTGACCTTAACTATACCTATTATAGTTAATTTAGTGTGTATTGTTCTTGGTAAATGAATGACAGAGACATCGAATGAGATGATAATATTCGTATCTAACACCAATATACATGATATATAACTAAGAAATCAACGACAGTCGGACAGATAACTAATACCCTAAGCCCACATCAAACAAGAACATGAAATAAGACGAGCTATCGGTCCTAAGTCCTACAAGTCTTACTTATATAAATATATTAGTGTATATACCTTTTATAAGGAAAGTAATTTAATAAAAATCTTAACGAAAGAAAGCATTTAGAAAATAGTTTATTTTTCCAAAGTAGTTTTGAAAACGTAAAGTTCTTTTATAAAGCATAGTGATAAATCACATGTGATTTGCACTACGGATAGTAAATCACATGTGATTGATTTACATAAAAATGTATATTTGACTTGTATCCCCCCCCTAAAACATATGAAAACATTATAAAGGTTCATTGAGGGGTATGAACTCACTTGAAATCGAGTAAATCGGGTAAATTGGGTGAAAGTGTCGGTTGAGCGTTTGGTGTCAATTAAGGACTTGTACACCTTTTAAGACCCTATTAACATATGAGATATTTTTTTTACAAGAAATTAGTCATTTATACTTTTTATTAAAACATTTACATATCCTAAAATTGATTCGGGGTCTTATGGATTAGAAGTGGTTCTCGGGGATTGTACAAGACCAAAAGGGGGTACTAGGGAGTCCAAGAGTTTACTCCCTTGGATTTTACGGCCCAAAGACCACTCCTTGGGAGTTTACGGCCGTAAGCCTCATGGCTTGGCCGTGAACTCTTGTTCACTCCCCAAATTTGATGTAAAGGCCCTTAAATCAATCCCTATAATTTTCTAGTGAAGGTCTAGGGCTAATTAGGGGGTTTAAACCCTCATTTGGTGAGGTTTAGGGGAGTTTAAGGTCCTAGATTATGCTTGGGCCGTAAACTCTAAATTACCCCTCAAAATGTGATGTTTAATGGTCCCAAACTCGAAATGGAATTTCCTAAAATCATATCCCAAGCCTAAACATGCATTGGAAGGGTTTTTGGGGCATTTTACATGGAAAAAGGGTGTTTACGGACTAAGCATGTGCTTGGGCCGTAAACCCTCCTCAATGCCCTAAAACTTATGGTTTTGATGCTCAAACACTCCTAGGTAAAACCCCTAACTAGTATCCAAGCTCAAAAGAAGGAAATTTGGGACTTTTTGGCACATTTTTGGTGTTTACAGCCTAAGGAGGTTCTTAGGCCGTAAACTCCCTTTTGATGGCCATATTGTGTGATTTTTGAGCCAATGCAATCATAAATGATATTTAGGACAAGTTAGGGTAGAAGATCTTACGTTTTGGAGGCGGGATTTGCGGTTTTTGGAGCCGGGAACGAGCAAAAGAGAGAAAGTAGTGAGAGAGAGAGAGAGAGGAGTTTGAGTGGTAAAAGAGTTCAAGGAAGTGTTACCCTTCCTTATATAGGTCTCGGGTGTTGCACCCGGTACACGATTACCCAATGCTAAAGTTTAATGGGGTTTAAACTTTTTACCCGGGTTAAGTGGTTGAAAAATAATATAACTTTATTTCGTTAAATGGGACTAACATTAACGAGTTATATTTATTTTTACTAAAATAATAATCACATATGAAATATAAATAAATAATTAAATATTTATTTATTATACGGCTCCAAATTACGGAACTTTTATAAATGACATATTCCGTTAGCGGAAACGGAATTATATAACGGATTTAACGTTGGGTTGTCACATCTTTAAAATAAAATTTCAGACTCAATATATACTTGCCCAAAAACATAGATAACCCAAGGCCATTTATTGGATTTGTGACTGGTGGAGCATGGATCATAGGCAAGGAAGAAATATATAATCTTTTTAGTGTTTATTCTTTGCGAGTCAAATTGTTGACCAGGAAATTCTTGAACGACGGCTCTTTGTCTCCAATACAAGTATTACCGGAGCGTCTAGAGGTATCGGGAAAGCGGTTGCCCTAGCTTTAGACAAAGCTGGTTGTAAGGTTTTGGTTAATTATGCAAGATCGTCTAATGAAGCAGAACAAGTTTGTAAACAGGTGAATCAATAACTTAATTTCTCTTGTAATAAATTGTAAATTGTGATGGCAATCGCATATAATATAATGGAAGTGACTATTTCCTTTCTGATCCAGATCGAGGAAGCAGGTGGCCAGACACTTACATTTGAAGGAGATGTTTCAAAAGAACCAGATGTTGCATCTATGATCAAAACCGTGACCCATAATTCATTATTCACCACTTAATTAATTCTTAGTCTAGAAAAAAGATTTAGAATTTTGTTGACATTATAATTATTACAGGAAGTTGATGCGTGGGGGACTGTTAATGTATTGGTCAACAATGCAGGTTACAAAATTCTATCGCCAATCTCTCCCTAAACCTTAAACCCTTTTAATTCAACCTCAATCAGTGCAATGACACATACATGGATTATAAAGGGTGGTTTGTTGATGAGGATGAAGACATCTCAATGGCAGGACGTTATTGATTTGAATCTCACTGGTGTATTCCTATGTACATAGGTATATGATTATTGATTAATGATTATTCTCAAAAAGGAATACTCCAACAGGGGCATAAATGTCAGTTTATAATTTGGATATTTTTACCACTCAAATCTCTACCTGTGGTATGACTGTCGGTTGTTTATATTCATCTTTGATTACTGTGTGGTTTATAAAAAAATTATATAATTCTAAGATTAAAAGTTTGTCAATATGGTTGTATATTGCAAACACAGGTTTTTTCTTACACGACTTCATTTTTTTGTTCAAATATATGAACCTAATCTTTATAACTTTTGTGTTTCTGTTTATATTTGGATGTGCACTTTCTATTGACAGAATCTCCTGTTGCAAAGGTTGTAGATGTAAGTACTCCTGTTAAACTGCTCATATAATGTAATTCAAATGAGTATGAACTTATACTGCGAAATTATACTCCCTCTTAGTGTGTTGTCTGCAAATCCACAAGATATCATGGTATAAAGATTTCAAAATCTGAGTAATTTGAATAGTTTGTGTATGATTATTAAAGTTTGTTGTTATTTTAAAGTTTAAAGTAAGGCCCAAAACTAGAAATAGACATGTAAAAATGGAAATATTTTTCAATCTATACCATTCCTGTATTCAACAAGATTTAGGTAGGTCTATTTGTTTCTTTCTTGTAATTTCATTTTTTTTAAATCATTTCTACCCTTATATACTCTTACATTTTTTGATAGGTTTTGTTCATCGCTCTGCCAAATACCCCAGTAGGTATGTATTGGTACTATTTAAACCCCCAACCGAGTTGCAGTTCTGATATGCCTGTTCGATGAAGGGGACGATATCAATGTCACTCTAACTCAACGATCATCGAAACTGTCATCTTACTCTGGTAGAGCCGACGAAGAGGATACATATGATATTCAAATCGCGTCGAGGGATGCTGAAGAAGTAGAATCAATATTCTATGCTCCTTTGGAAATGTTTCTCAAGGTTTGTATTCATACTTTTTTTCTCTCTTTAATCTATCTTTCTGTATTAAAGTGAAAAAGAAACATGGGGTTATTTAAAAAAGTGGGATTTTGATGGATGATGATTCAAAATGAAAATAGAGGAGAAAAAGAGTGGGAATTAAGAGGAGACAAATACTTGCTTCACTATTTCTATCACAAAACAAATGACATCAGGGTGTATGAGATATGGGCTCTAACTGCTGGAATCTTGATAGCAGCCACCTCCATAGTTTTTTGGTGACCACCGAAATTTCAACAAAGGATGCTAAATTCTGGAATATAAACCACAGCAAATTCTGATGTTACTGGAATCACAGTCCAATAATGAATAAACATGTCATTAGTTGAATGTAAGTATACATTGATCACAAGACTAGAATCATTGTATCCAATGTATTGAAACATACAATGTCGTGAAGATTAACTTCCAACTTCGTGTAGTTACCAAAGATTAAATTGTAACTTTAATTGTATCAAATAAAATTTTTATGTTTTGTATATTTATTATCAATCTGCAATCATTGTATCCAATGGATTGAACTTTTGGTCGTTAACTATGATAATAAAATCTGCTTATACAAAAAAAAAAAAAAATCCAATCCCGCAACGCAGGTTTCTTCACTAGTTATGTATTAACCCAAATGTTTATGTATATGATTATGTTCACGTTTTTCTATTAAAAGAATATATTTATCCAAATAATTTTAACATAGTTTTGTATATATTTGTATTTTTGTGCACGTTTACATTTAGTAGGTAAATCTGGTAACATTTTTTTATGTTATTTAGGATAAAAACAATATCATCGATTAATTAGTTTATATATATAATATCAAAAATCTTAATGAAGTTTTATTTTTCAATTATCATAACTTATACCACGCTAATAACTAAGTTCATTTAATTTTATGATTATTGAATCCCAACATAGTTTTAGCCCTTCGAATCATCACATCGTCGAATTTTGTATCGGTTTCAGTTTATTATTTTCGGTTTGTTGCGTTTTTATCAAGTTTTTTTTATTGGTTCCCTAACTATATTTGTGAATTAGTTGTATGCTTTATTTAGTTGCTGTTATAATTGATGAAAAAATCAGTTTGTTGTAATATTTTTTATGTTTAAAAAAAATTAAGATATTTAAATCTCAGTTTATTTTAACAATATGCAGACGTTAAAAACAAACAGTTTTCTTCTTACAGACTGCAGATGTTTGGTCCACCTCTTCTAGTACAGAGGTTTGCAGATGTGGTCCGCAGACTGTAAATATTTTGTCTCCGGAAAAACAAAAATCACCTTATAATTAGTAAATATAATATAATATATAAAAATCTATTATGTTATTACTTATTAAAAAACTTATAATTAAACGTAAATTTCGTATATGATTATAAAAAAAATGTAATGCTTTGAATATGGTTATTCACTATTTGGTTAAAACCGAATTGTCCAATCGAACAATTTGAATTGGACTATTTAGTTCGGATATTCGGATTTTTGGATTAACTTTAAGCTAAACCGAATTATTATTTTGGGTTTCGGATTGGTTTGGTTTATAAAATAAAAACTGAATAGTCCAAAAAACTAAATAACACCTTAATATTTATTTTTAATATATATCTATGATCATTTATAAACTTACTAAATTATTTTTTTAATTATTAATAACATTCATCCAATATAATACCTTACTATGAACTTCTAATAAAAAAATTGTCAATTAAATTAAATATTAAACTATAATAAATTTTTCTTAATAGTTGTTTATAAATATAATTCATAATTAAAAAGATTTTTTAGATACTTTTATAAATTTTACTAATATTTAAGTTATACATTTTTTTAACACGTATCGCATCTTAAAAACCAATCCAACCGAATTGTAATTTGGTTGGATCGAATCGGATTTTAATTTATTTTGGACTATTTGGATTCATGTTTTGCAACCTGAAATCTATATGAATTTACTTGATCGAATCGGATCAAACCAATCCATCCAAACGAACACTCCTAGTTTTGAATAATTGCATCCTATTTTAGTGTTGTAATTATAAAGATCTAGATATTGTCTTTTTCCTGCTTTAGAGGGATGCAGACCGAATGTCTATTTATGATCGCTTTGCGATTAGCATAATCCATAAGTTTTTTTTATTAATCAGAGATCATTTTTCTAATTTCTTTAAACATATGGACCATTTGTTGTAAAAAAGAAAAATTGGTCATGAACGTTTTTTGTAAACTACAAGGACAATTTTGTAATTTATTTTATATATAGGGACTAAACCCATCAACATACGAAATTCTTGTGGCCAAAGTCTCAAACCCAAAGAGTATACTATTTAAACACATAGACAATTTATGTAAAAAAATACACATGGACATTTTCTATAAATTACAGGGACAACTTTTGCAATTTTTTTCTATACATAAACCAAACTTGCAAACATAAGAAAGTATAGTGGCTAAAGTCTAAAGCCCAAACATAAAAAAATGGATAAGGACCTTTTGTAAATTGCAATGACAACTTTTGTAATTTATTTTCTATATAGGGACCAAACCTACCAACATGCAAAATTATTGTGGCAAAAGTCTAAAAATTAAAACTATTGTAGCAAAATTCTAAAAACCAAAACTAGTGTGGGAAAAGTCTACAAGGCTTTTCTGGAAACTATAGTTACAATTTTGTAATTTAATTTCTATACACGAACCAATCCCACAAACATATGGAAGTTTTGTCGTAAAAGTCTCAAACCCAAAGAGTACACTATTTAAACATATGAACAATTTATGTAAAAATAATGCACATAGATTTTTTTTTTACAAATTACAGGGAAAAGTTTTATAATTTTTTTTCTATACAGGGACTAAGTCTTCCAACATACGAAAGTATAGTGGCGAAAGTCTCAAACTTAAACATAAAAATGGTTAGGGACATTTTTCTATAAATTAAAATGACAACTTTTGTAATTTATTTACTACATAAGGACCAACTTATCAACATATAAAATTATTGCGACAAAAATCTAAAAATCAATATATATATATATATATATATATATATATATATATATATATATATATATATATATATATATATATATTAAAAATGTCTCACCTTAAGAAAAGTAAAGTTCCTAAGGTTTTGACATAATTGGTCCTTCTATTTTGCCTATTGACCATTTTGAAACAGTTGGTCAATGGTCAACTGTTAAAGAACCTGACTCATCAGGTTGCAAGGTACGTGTTCCTTTTCTATGCATCTTCATCTCTTCACCGCCTCCCCCATCCAATTACCTTACACCGCTTCAAATCTGTCGGAATTGCCCTGGTTTTTTCTTGAAGTTGCAATTTCGTCCCTTTTTATGTTATTTGAGTTGGTCGGTGTTCGATCACTTCATGGTCATTCCTTCTCGTTCCTTTTCCACCGCCATTCTTTCCTGATCCATTTACTAATTACACCGCTTTGAACCTACTCCACCTAACTTGCACAAAACAATTGAAGCACTGTGTACCATCTACTCCATCGATTGCTTCCCAACCCTCGAGTGACCAGAAACTCCATGATTTCCCGCCGTCGGCGTCAGGTCTCCAAATACGATGAAGAATGGAAGGGTATACGCTCACTATACGTCTGTGTGTGTGTGTGTGTGCGTTCACTTTGGTTTAGAAAACGATGTGGTTCAGTTGTACCCTAAATAAAGCCTCCGCCTGATGTCCACCATCAGCTTCCATATTCAGTGCCATTACCGAACCTATATATCAAAAGCAAGTTTTTAACTTTCACGCCAATACATACTCACTTCAACCTACACCTCGATCGACACCTCCGCCGAACACACACACATACTATATATATACGAAACAAATAAATTATACTTTATTTGCATATCACAATCTCTTTGTTCCCCCACCAAGTCATTTGAAGCAGGTATGTTTTCGGTATGGTCATATATATTTTCTATATTTTTCCTCAAATTTCATATGGTTGTTACTAGAAGTTCACCCTTTTTAATGATTGTAACTTCAATTTCAGAATTTTTTAAATTGTAATTTGTTGTACTTTTTCCTGTTGAATGTAATTTGAATTTCAGATTCTTGACTTATCAGATTCGTTACAATAGCCTCAAATTTCTGGACAGATAGATCTCTTCATGCATTCGAAATTCTTTGGTCCACAAATGGTGGGTTTTCAGGTTTATGAGCTTCTTATTGCTGATTATTATCTATTTATTCTACTCAGTTCTCTTTTTGTCTTTATCCCATTTTTTTATCCTTTTTCGGTTATTCTACAAGTTATCATAAAAAATCACTTTCTTAATATTGATCATTGTAAGAATTTATGATGAGGAAGTTTGGTGATTTTCTCCTTAAAGTTGTACCTTGACATGTAGGTATGTTGGCACCTTTTGTAGTGGTGTTGATTATGATGGCATGTGCGGAATTAGAAAAATCTAGTGAATCATCATGTAAAATCAAGAACACAAGGAGTAAATAATTCTGTGTAAGCTCATATTAGATCTAGAAAGAATATACAAATGGGTTTGTACAAAGTTTCTCTCTCTAGTCTAACACTCCAAAATGGTTGCTTTCATAATGGGAGTCACTCACTTCCTATTTATAGTAAAGACTCAACCCATTTACACTTACAAAAGGGTAAGCCTAAAACACTACATCCAAGAGTGACTTTGCACCCTAACATTCTCCCCCTCAAAGTTAGGATTGGATGTCCCGACTTCAGTCTCCAACGAGCTAGCACGATCAAGACCAAACTCCCCCTTCGAAGTAACACCGGTCTTCAAATCCACAAATGAATATTCGACAAACTCGAGAAGCTTCGAATACCCATCATTCTCCCCCTTTTTATAATAAAAAAATGATTATAAAACCCATTAAGGGTGAGAAGCACCCAAGGAATAGACTTCACAATACTCCCCATTGATGTGTACCAAAAATGAAACACCAAAAATCTTGCACGGAAAAACAATCATGAAAAAGCCACAAAAAATTTCCAATTTGTGAAATTTTTTGACTTTTTGGGTGAAACTTGCAAGATTTTTCAAAAACCGGGTAGAAGTTGTCACTTTCTGAAATTTGCAGGGACCCATTGCGCCAAAAACAACCTAATATGCGAAACTCTATCCCATTTACGAAACTGGGCATAAAGCGTAAATCCGCACAAACTGTAGGGACCAAAAATGAATATTCTTCAATTACTCAGAAAAATAGTTCATTTTCGAAGTTGGGTATTTTCTGCTAACTTTTCGAAACTGTAGGGACTCACTTCGAAGATTCTGCATTCTAATCAAATTTTTGCTCCAAATTCGAAACTGGACCAATTGTGCCATGTTTTTGAAATTTCAGGGACTAATTTCGAAACTTGTTTGCTTTCTTCTTCCAATTCGTTTCACAGGGACCAATTCGCTTTTCATGTACTCCAATGCCTCGCCAGTAAAAACGAAACACAACCCTTGATAACGAAAATTTTGAGTCCAAAATCAAATTCCCAAATATACAAAACATCACAGACTTCGTTTTTGCTTTTCATTCAACATCCCAAAACATGACGCTTCGCTTTTGTGACTAACCCAACACAAATTCGATTATCACACATCCTTCCATTCGCCAACGAACAATCAAAGACTTCGTTTTTAGTGCATATCTATCAACCTTGAACAATCGACTCTAAAATCCAACTTAATCCTTCGAACATCGACTATCCACCTGTAACTATTCGAAATCAAAATTAATCCTTCCTTACTTAACAATCAAGCCTTCGTTAGTTTAATCCTTCATCACACACCAAAAACCAAACTCATCGATAATACAGAAACCATTTGCACATCAACCCAACAAGGCTTCGTTTTTAGATTTCAAACCAAATCAATTACCATCGCTTCGTTACCAATCGTTCCCAATAACAAATTCACAGCATTCGTTCTCCTCATACAAAATCAACTTCCCAGTTGACTCCAAATCACCAAAACATAAATAGCGAACTCGATTATACAGCCACTTCGCTTTTAATAACTCGACATCAAACCATCGACTCCAAAATTGAATTGTTCGCTTCGCTTTTCAACTCCTCCCATTCCAGTCGATGTCCTAAAGCGAAACTCCAATCCTTCGAAATTAGGATAACAACTCCAATACACAATTCGAACCAATAACCAACATCACTCGATCTTTCCCAATCAAACCATTCGACATCAAAACTTTTACAGAACATTGATACCCAACACCATCGATATCCGACTTTTGAAATCAATTGATTCTTAGCCTTCGAAATCAAGTCATCAACCAAAATTAATATTAACATTATCGAACCATTAACGAATCCAGTTTAATCGTCAAATTCGTGTTCGATTTATCAAGAACATGAATTTTGACTATGAGTTTGACTTTTCGTTCACTCATCGACAATCTTCAAATCGATTTAACATTCGATTTCCAAATCAAGATCAAAACGAACAACTAATCTCAAATCAAGTTCATCACTCGAATCAAAAAGAAAAAACGATTGAAATGGAGTTCGATTCTAAATCACGTAAGACTTCAGTCAAAATCAATTGAATGTCGAATCCAAGTCAAACATCTTTGACACTCTATTTCAACAGATTTTGAAATCTACTTCAAAACAATCAAAAGATGAAATCGATCCCAATTTCCTGATGTGAAAAAGTAATCAGCCTTTCTCGATTCAAATGATGGAATCACTTTATGCGATGAACATAAACGGTGATGAATAGTTTTCAGATTAGAACTCATTTGATGTATAAGAAATGGATCCAAACTTGGGCTCAAGCAATGATATCATATCGATATAATTTTGGGCTAAAAGAATGATTAGATGAACAGTAATGAATTATGTGATTTGGGCTCAAGATTAAATCAAAACAAAATTAAAGGTTTGATTTGGGCTTGATCTAAAAAAATATTGTTGGATCACCAATGGTGTTGAAACGGATTTGATCCAACGAGACAAATCGATCAAAAACGAAAAACGAAACACACGAATCGAAATCATGGACGTTTTGGAATCCATTTGAGAATTTGAGTTACCTTTTTGACGAATCGATATCCATTTTCAACGAACGAATCAAATTTAGAAGATCTTGGTTCTTTTTTTGGAATGAGAAAATCTTCAATTTGAACATTGTACCACCCATTATGCGAGATGTACAACTCGTTCTTCGTGTTCTTCAACGATCCAAGAACATTTTCAAAAGAACCACCAACACTTTTGGGTTTTGACTTCAAATTCAATGCAACATTTGGAGATTGTTGCTTTGGAACCCAAATTTGCTTCACGGATTTACATTTCACAACAACATTTGATGATTTTTGTGAATAAACCCGCTTGTTCTTCCGTTTCATCTTCTTCTTCTTTTTCTTTCTCATCTTTTTGCATCTTGAAGACTTGACTCCATGAACAAACCCACTTTCCACAACATCAACTTTGTGAATTTGAATCAAATCTTTTGGAGTTTGATACTTGTGATTTTCTTGGATCACCGGCTTCCGATAAGGAATCATTCCTTCAAACGAATCACAAGAACACAAAATATCATCGGTTTGAACTCCAATTGAGCAAAAAACTTTTTCATCATGGGAATCAACTTGAACTCATTTTTCTTGAACATCAAGAACATCACATTGAACTCCATTGTCAAGAACTTCAACAAACTTAAGAGCACGAAGATCATTTAGGTCTTCAATATGAGAAACATATTTCTTTTTTAACAAATATTTTTCTTCTCCAATCTTCTTACTACTACGTGTTGATATGGACCATGTAATATCAGTCAACCATTTGATCTCACAAAGTGGTTGAAATATCAAGCTTCCATGATCATCCTTCAATCCTCCATAAGAAACCATAGTTTCCCAAAAAATCAAACTATTTAACACTAACCCATAATATTAATCTTTATTGACTTTGTATTTGATACCTTCAACGATCACAATCCAAGAACTGTAAGGCAAACTCACCATGATCACAAAAACTTGAAGATTTCTAGAGAGAGAAAGTGAAAATCAAGAAGATCTCTAGAGAGAGAAAGTGAATATGAACCAAATTCTAGTGAGAGAAAGTGGTACAAACAAGTATTCTAGAGAGAGAAAATCGAATTATGGATCAAATCAAAGAAAATTTTGATTTTTAGAACACAAAACACTCTCAAAACACGAAGATCAATATGAACATGAAGAATCACCAAATCAAGATTGTCATCAAGGATCAATTTTTGATCAAATCAAGAACACCCGCTCTGATACCAATTGTAGTGGTGTTGATTATGATGACATGTGCGGAATTAGAAAGATCTAGTGAATCATCATGTAAAATCAAGAGCACAAGGAGTAAATAATTATGTGTAAGCTCATATTAGATCTAGAAAGAATATACAAATGGGTTTGTACAAAGTTTCTCTCTCTAGTCTAACACTCCAAAATGGTTGCTTTCATAATGGGAGTCACTCACTTCCTATTTATAGTAAATACTCAACCCATTTACACATACAAAAGGGTAAGCCTAAAACACTACATCCAAGAGTGACTTTGCACCCTAACACTTTTCATAACCAAATTGCAAACTGCTAAATCAAAACCATTGGTGACAGAGAAATATGAGGTATTCTTTTATTAATTTGGTTTATTATTTTTAAAGTTTTACAAGATATTTAAACTTGAAAGCATATTTTGCTTTCTTTTTTTCCTTATATTGAAAAATTATCATTTTTATTGTTGCATTTCTTGATCTATTTTTATGTTATTCTGAATTCTTTTAGGCAAAATTTTGAAACTACAATGTGGTAACGGGAATAGATTTCAGTGGAATTTGAAACTACAATGTTATAATGGGAATATATAATAAATAATAGTATGTTCTTATTTCTTGTATGAATGTTAACTGGAATTGTGGGTTTTTTTTATGGCAGACAATTGAGGTTTTTATGAAAAAAGCCCCGCAAACGATTTGCAAGGTCAGGAGCTTCATTTGAAATTGCATGAAATAGATACAACTAAGTTCTTTGATTTCAGTTTTACTTCGTACTGTTTTGCCTTACTTATTTATTTATTTATTTTTCGTTAATTGCATGTGGTTGGAGCTGACATTCATAAACTGTAACATCCATAAAATTCGAGCCAATTTTAAACTTTTTAAATCATTTAAAAAAAAACATTCAATTATTACAATTAGTTTTCAAAATAGTTTAAACATCAGAGTTCACATAAATCATAATCATCAATCGAGTAAGTGTACGATCACGCCTTCGTCTTCTCGCGGCCATCTGCTGAACCTGAAACAACAAACTGAAACTGTAAGCCCGAAAGCTTAGTGAGTTACCCCCAAAATATCAACGTCATACCGATAATCATATCATATAAACATATAAGCAACAGAACAGCCATGCATCTTGAGTCTACAATGTGACTGGTCCGCCGGCACCAGGCCTTCAGTCCACCTGGTCCACACTCTGAGTCTATAGTATAACTGGACTGCCCGCACAGGGCCTTCAGTCTATCTGGCCCACTCACCGAGCCTCGACACGTCTGGACCGCCCTCTCGGGGCCTTCAGCCTATCTGGACCACTCGTCGGGCCTTCGGCCTGACTAGGTGCCCTCCTGGGCCTACAGTCTATCCGGTCCACCCTGGGTATGTTGGCCTACAACACGAAACAGGACCCGCCTCAACCTAACCCCCATACCAATCAAACAATCATGTGCACATAAATATCATACGCTAGCATGTATATAACATATAATCATACCGATGTAACAGATCACTAACACAACAACCATCCTATAACCAGGATACTGACCTAACCAGTCACTAACATAACATCATCCTATATACCAGGATACCGACCTAAACCAGGTCACTGACATAATACCATCCTAACTACCAGGATGCAGATCTAGCAGATCAATAAACATATCAAGCAAATACCCGGATACAAATCCGATAAAGGGTCGGCCTTGGTGCCTTAGACCCTGTGGATATAGTGAGGATAACTCACCTCGCAATGTCGGTCTGAACTGAAGCCAACTCCTCAAGTCCATATAGTCCATTTTGTCTTTTCTCTAACTTGGGCTAAGGCCCAAAACCAAATCCATGATCCAAAAGTCCACATATACAAAATATATTATTGGTCCACATATACAAAATATATTATTGGCCCAAATTATCAAAACTTGGTCCAAATCCAATTATTCAGAGAGTCCAGCAAAGCCTAAGCCCAGCTAGTCCAAACACAACTCATAACCTGAAGCCCAAAAGACAAAAGCCCAACAGAGGAAGTACGCGGGGCGTACTCCTCTGGTACGCTGGGTGTACTCTCTTGATGTTGAGCACCATTGGGGTGGTAGACCCAATACGTTGGGCGTACTAGATTTACGTGGGGCATACATGCGACTGAACCAACACTCTCCTAAGTGCTTAATGACTTAAGAACTTAATCCATAATTCAGATCCATCGACCAGAAGTGTTTGGGAACCATAAAGTCTCGAACTTTATCACTTGGGACGTCCAGAAAGCTCTTAATCCAATGTCTTAATCCATTAAGACCTTTTTACTACATGGGACATCTAAAGCCATTGGGGCCTCATTTTTACTACTTAAGACCTCTACAAGAGTCTGAAAGGACAAATTATCTTGCCCAAAATGCAACATACACCAAAATGTAGTTTTGGGACAAGAAATGGTTCCATAAAGCTAGAATGGCTAGATCTAGAAGAAATAGGCACAAAGGTAACAACTTTATACCTTCTGGAGCTCCCAAAGCAGATGATGAACCAAGATCTACAAGCCAATCTTCCCTCCTTGACTCCTTGATGCACAAGCTTCTTCTTAAAGGCACAAGAACACACTTATAAGCTCAAGAATGGTCACTAGGAAGTTAGGGTTTTCTCAAGACGGCTAAGGGAGGTATGGAGGCTGAAAGAGATGAGATGGAAGGGTCCATAAGGTTCTTAAATACTCCATAAACCCTAAAATTTAGGGTTTCATCCTGGCATACGTACACCCAGCGTACTAGGGCGCGCTCTAGTACACTTAGCGTACCACATGTATGCCCAGCGTACTACTTAAACTCCCAAACTTAGCATTTTTCCACTAGGTCCTCCTTTTGCCACTCCCTTTTAAACCTAGGGAAAAAATGCCCTAATTAAAACCCGAGGGGTGTATTTGAAGCTACTGGAAAAATGGGATGTTACAACTCTCCCCCACTTAAATTCGATTTCGTCCTCGAAATAATTCCTTACCATTCCCGGCAACCCGACATCCAATGACTATCGAAGGAGACTGAACCCAATGGGGATCTTTTCGTTTCAGAGAAGACGAATCCACAAATCCAAGAAACACACAACCTTACTTTACCTAAAAAAACCCGCAATCTGGAAGCCTGAATCCGGTCTACCTCCGTGACAGATCACTCATTCTAACCATCGCTAGATCTCTTCCTAACACTACTAACGGATTATTCAACCTTGGGATCCTGAGGTTCCTACATAGAACCATGGATCATATCCTACGGAACCCTTGTGCCAACGACTTATCGTTGGTCCGTACTGGGTATCTTGGCCTACTACATAGAGCAGGACCGCCTCAGCCTGATCAAGCACAACATGCCACCTACTAGACCATCATGATAGATGTCTACATAATACCGACGATAACCTCCCATGTCGATCCTTGCTGCCCACCACTTCCATGAAATACCGTCCTGCAAGCGATTACCACCAACAAACATACCTACCATTACCGGCCAACCGGTACGACACTCAAATATTACCCATGCCACCCTACAGGTTGGAATACCAATATTCCAAGTCAATTCAACCATCAAATTGAAATTCTCAGGGGTTCTAGGCCTACCGGCTCAACCCTACCACTCCTATTGAGCCTCCGTGCCTACAAATTTCAGTCAACCCCCACCGGGTATCTCGGCCTACTGCATAGAGCAGGACCGCCTCAACCCTATCCAAACATAATGTGTTGCCATAGACGCTCATGAGAAAGATCTAACTTGGTTCCCAGAACCTGAATGACAGGACATTCTAATCCCAAGCCTTCCTAAGGCTGATGAATACCCATTCGGATCTAGTCCCGGTCCACAACTGGAGTATTACCTGATCCAAGAAGCTTAATCCTCTAAGACACTCCGAACTGATGAGATCACCAAGACCCTCTGTACTCTATCCGATCTCCAACAGAAACTTCTGATCCAACCAAAAATACACCAGAGACTCCAGCCTATTTCATTAGCATGCTCAATACTTGGGGACAGACCTACTGATTGTTATAGCATAGCGGCATACTCAATACCCGAACATAAATCTACAAACACATTCGGAGTCTTCAGCATGACTAGACTGCCTTACCAGGCCTTCAGCCTATTTGGACCACTCTCAGAACCTTCAACATGTCCGGACCGCCTCTCTAGGCCTTTAGCCTATATGGATCGTTCTCCGAGCCTTCGGCTTGACTGGTACGCCCCACCGGCCTCCAGTCTATCCGGACCACTCCAAACTATTGAGCATCTCATGGACCACCCCTCATGTGATCCTTCCCATGCATACTGTTCTCACCTAATTGGGGTTCCGAACTCCTAATCCATTCCGCAGACTCTAACCCCGTCCTAACCCTAGGCCTCATGTCGATCGTCCATCATCTCAGAAATCCGTGGTCTGTTCCCTAACCTGCGTGTCTACCACATATGCTAAATAACCCGCACTCCCATGCTGAATGTATTGTTGAGCCCTAGCAGCTAACAAAAACCTAAATCTATTAATCCAAAAACCGTCAGAGTCGAGCACACCCTCGACCAAATACTCGAACTGAACGTAATCCCTGACTAGAACTCCAACCTGGTTCCTTAATTTCTGTTTTCAAGCACGAAGAAGACGTATTTATTATGTTGGGGAGTTTTACCGAACCCCCAACCAACATAACCCTCAAACCAAATAGCCACTGGGGCCTCCATTCTCCATGTTAGGTGGTCAAACTTATCCCCGTCTCAAAACCTTTCCCATTTCTGCA